>NC_084551.2:37712500-37837500 GCF_033978685.3 Nerophis lumbriciformis | reverse complement strand
GGTTGCCGAGGTAGTTAAAAAGCTCCTCGGTGGCAAGGCCCCGGGGGTGGATGAGATCCGCCCGGAGTTCCTTAAGGCTCTGGATGTTGTGGGGCTGTCTTGGTTGACAAGACTCTGCAACATCGCGTGGACATCGGGGGCGGTACCTCTGGATTGGCAGACCGGGGTGGTGGTTCCTCTCTTTAAGAAGGGGAACCGGAGGGTGTGTTCCAACTATCGTGGGATCACACTCCTCAGCCTTCCCGGTAAGGTCTATTCAGGTGTACTGGAGAGGAGGCTACGCCGGATAGTCGAACCTCGGATTCAGGAGGAACAGTGTGGTTTTCGTCCTGGTCGTGGAACTGTGGACCAGCTCTATACTCTCGGCAGGGTCCTTGAGGGTGCATGGGAGTTTGCCCAACCAGTCTACATGTGCTTTGTGGACTTGGAGAAGGCATTCGACCGTGTACCCCGGGAAGTCCTGTGGGGAGTGCTCAGAGAGTATGGGGTAACGGACTGTCTTATTGTGGCGGTTCGCTCCCTGTATAATCGGTGTCAGAGCTTGGTCCGCATTGCCGGCAGTAAGTCGGACACGTTTCCAGTGAGGGTTGGACTCCGCCAGGGCTGCCCTTTGTCACCGATTCTGTTCATAACCTTTATGGACAGAATTTCTAGGCGCAGTCAGGGCGTTGAGGGTATCTGGTTTGGTGGCTGCAGGATTAGGTCTCTGCTTTTTGCAGATGATGTGGTCCTGATGGCTTCATCTGGCCAAGATCTTCAAGTTTAAAAGTAGCATATATTAATGCAGTATGAAGAAGAATGTTTTAATGTAGAATCATCATACTCCCGTGATTATATGCATCAAGTGTTCATTCAAGGCTAAGGCAAAATATCGAGATATATATCGTGTATCGCGATATGGCCTTAAAATATCGCAATATTAAAAAAAGGCCATATCGCCCAGCCCTAGTTCAATGATGCCATTTCTGTTTGTCATGTATAATTTTGTCTATTTTGTGTTTATCCTTGAATAAACAGGTCAGTTTCTTGTTACCAACCATTGTGTATTATTCAAACTCCCCTAATTCAGCTGGCTAGTTGTTATCAAGAGTACTAAAACCCTTTTCAACATGATTCTGACAACTAAGTAGGCTAAATAACTTTAAACTTTAATACATGCTCGGATAGGCCAGTATCGGTATCGGATCGGAAGTGCAAAAACAATATCGGTATCGGATCGGAAGTGCAAAACCCTGGATCGGGACCTCCCTAATACATATATACATACATACACACACACACACACACACACACATATATATATATATATATATATATATATATATATATATATATATATATATATATATATATATATATATACGACAATGGAATGGACTTCATTGTGATTGCAATTAAAGTACAACGAAATGTGTTTTCAGTACAAACTGTCTAAGAGCAGACATACAGTAGACAGGGGACCGCCTGAGAGGAAAGGCTCAGCGCAGCACTAATTGGACATTGAGGACATTAGAGTGATATGCTCTTTCATGTCTCTAAACATCCCCAAAAAAGTATGCTAAAATTGTCTTGGTGGCTCCTTTACAAATCAAAAAGGCTAAAACATTGTGCGATCAGACGTGAGTTCTGAAAAGCTGAACGCAGGTGGAAGAAAGACAAGCTTCAGGTGTCACTCCAGATTTTTAAGGACTGTTGGCATTGATATCAGAGCACAGTTAAAGAGGCAAAAAGAGAACATTTGGCAAGCATTATTGCCACAAATAGTCTTGACCCTTGTGTTTTATTCAAAACCAATGTCTCTATTCTTAATGCCTCTCAGTCTACATGTTTGGGATGTTCCTCTGAATTGTGCAATGCTTTTTTTTGAGTATTTTATTGATAAGGTTGCCGCAACAAGGGCTCTCATTTCTGTTCCGACCTCTGACCCTTCTGTCCCTTTTAACTTACAGGAGTTAATTTATCATATGAAGCCCTCAGGTTCCCCCCATGACGCTGTCCCTCCTAAATGTTTCTAAATAAATGCTTTCTTGCATAGGGCAGCCTGTTCTTAACATTTTAAATAGTCTGTCTTCTGGAGTGGTTCCTACCAGTCTTAAACACGCCGTGGTTCATCCACTTTAAAAAAAAACCTGGTCTGGACAGTCCTGTTTTAGCCCATTTTAGACCCATTTCTAAGCTGCCTTTCCACTCAAAGATCCTGGAGAAAATTGTTTTTATCAAGTTAAACATTTTTAGATGACTATGATCTTTCTGAAGTCTTCCAGTCTGGGTTAAAACCCCTTCCATAGTACAGAGCCACCATTATTAAGGGTTTTTAATGACATGTGATAGGCTCCAGCACCCCCCGCGACCCCGAAAGGGATAAGTGGTAGAAAATGGATGGATGGAACATAATATTGTAATTAGCCGCCTACAGCATCAAGTGGTCATCTGTGGTACTGCTTTGAGTTCGTTTAAGTCATAACTAACAAATAGAACCTTCTCTGTAAAGGACCGCTTCTATGTTATCTCCCTCTCTTTGTTTATAATGTATATTTTCTGCTGGCCTTTTTTTTTTGCTGCAGCTGTTACATATACTGTGATATTGTACATGGTAATTGGGATTTGTTATATATTGCATATATTATATAATAATATAATATAATGTAATAATATAGTATATCAGTATATTTTATATACTATATATATAATATGTAACTATTACACATATGTTATATGTTATATTACCACTATTGTACATTTTGAGTTTACTTTATACCTTTTGTTTTCGCCCTTTTTTGTGCCCTTGCGTGCATTATCTTTTCCATCCTTATCCTTTCCACCCTTTGTAACTGAGCTACTGTGTGGAACAATTTTCGTCGTGGATCATTAAAGTTGGTCTAAGTCTAAGTTGCTGGTTCTGAATCCTCTGTTGCTGGTTCTGAATCCTCTGTTGCTCCTTTGACATGTGGGGTCTCACAGGGCTCAGTTTTAGGACCACTGCTGTTTTCTATTTATTTACTTCCCCTTGGCTCAATCTTAAGAAAGCATTACATTTCTTTTAATTGTTATGCCAACAAACAAATGTATTTTCCATTAAAGAGAAAACATGCCTCTTCAATCCAGCCACTACTCGCTTGTCTTGATGATATCAATGCCTGGAATTTCTTACATTTCAATGATAAGAAGACTAAAGTTATAGTGTTTGGACCTAGTGGTACCTGTGAGCACCCCCCTGTTGACTTTGGCCCCTTGGCTTTGCACGTTAAACCTATGGTCATCAACCTTTCGTATTGATAGAGGTTTTAAAATGGACAGTCGGATTGGCACAGTGGTGAAAGCCAGCATTTTTCATTTACATCAACTGGCCAAGGTTAAAAACCATCTTTCCAGGCAACAGTTTGAGACAGTAATCCATGCCCTCATCACATCTCGGCTGGATTACTGTAACTCTGTGTATTTTGGAATCACTCAATCCTCCTTCTGACGTCTGCAGCTGGTCCAAATGCAGCTGCCCGACTTTAAACAAGCACAAGCAAAAGAACGCACATTACTCCTGTTTTAGCCTCACTTCACTGGCCGTTGCTGTCTTTTAAAGTCCATTTTAAAATGATTGTATTCGTTTTTAAATCCTTACATGGTCTTGATCTGATCAGCTGCTCCTGGAGGTACCGAAATCAAAGCACAAGCTCAGAGGGGACAGGGCCCGATACCAATATTTTGGTACTGGTACTAAAAATATTTCGCTACTTTTCTAAATAAAGGGGACCACAAAAAAATTGCATTATTGGCTTTATTTTAACACAAAATCTTATGGTACATTAAACATATGTTTATTACTGCAGTTAAGTCCTTAAATAAAATAGTCAACATACTAGACAACTTGTCTTTTAGTCGTAAGGAAACAAACAAAGACTCCTAATTAGTCTGCTGACGTATGCAGTAACATATTGTGTCATTTTCCATTCTATTATTTTGTCAAAATTATTAAGGACAAGTGGCAGAAAATGAATTATTCATCTACTTGTTCATTTACTGTTAATATCTGCTTACTTTCTCTTTTAACATGTTCTATCTACACTTCTGTTAAAATGTAATCACTTATTCTTCTGTTGTTTGATACTTTACATTAGTTTTGGATGATACCACAAATGTGGGTATCAATCCGATATCAGGTAGTTACAGTATCATACATTGGTCATATTCAAAGTCCTCATGTGTCCAGGGACATATTTCCTGAGTTTATAAACATAATATAATTTTTTTTTTAAACGAAAGAAGATGTTGTGATGCCAAAAAAATATTGACGTAATCATAGTAGTATCGACTAAATACGTGCGTGTACTTGATATCATTACAGTGGATGTCAGGTGTCAGTAATGGCGTTTGTTTACATTTTGATGCCGGTGAGCTACGGTGTGCAGTGAAACATGTTTAGCTATTCCTCGTCCTGCAGGGATGATAGTTGTAAGAAACTTAACTGTATTTGTCGCCATGGAGATGAGGATTAGTGATTTAGAAGTAGCTAAAACACTGCCGACTGGGGCTAGACTTTAGCTGCTAATTAGCTAGCCATGTCTTAAAGGCCTACTAAAACCCACTACTACCGACCACGCAGTCTGATAGTTTATATATCAGTAATGAAATCTTAACATTGCAACACATGCCAATACGGCCGGGTTAGCTTACTAAAGTGCAATTTTAAATTTCGCGCGAAATATCCTGCTGAAAACATCTCGGTATGATGACGCCGGCACGTGACATCACGGATTGTAGAGGACATTTTGGGACAGCATGGTGGCCAGCTATTAAGTCGTCTGTTTTCATCGCAAAATTCCACAGTATTCTGGACATCTGTGTTGGTGAATCTTTTGTAATTTGTTCAATGAACGATAAAGACAGCAAAGAAGAAAGCTGTAGGTGGGAAGCGGTGTATTGCGGGCGGCTGCAGCAACACAAACACAGCCGGTGTTTCATTGTTTACATTCCCGAAAGATGACAGTCAAGCTTTACCATTGGCCTGTGGAGAACTGGGACAACAGAGACTCTTACCAGGAGGACTTTGAGTTGGATGCGCAGACGCGGTACCGTGAGTACGCATGCAGCTGCGGCTTCCAAACATTTGATCGCTTGCCCGTACGTGCGTGCCGCTATGTGCATGTCACGTACGTAACTTTGGGGACTTTGGGGAAATATATGTGCTGTATGAACTTTGGGGAGGTGAACGGTACTTTGGGCTGTGGGATTGAGTGTGTTGTGCAGGTGTTTGAGTTGTATTGGCGGGTTATATGGACGGGAGGAGGGAGGTGTTTGTTATGCGGGATTAATTTGTGGCATATTAAATGTAAGCCTAGATGTGTTGTGGCTAATAGAGTATATATATATGTCTTGTGTTTATTTACTGTTTTAGTCATTCCCAGCTGAATATCAGGTCCCACCCGCCTCTCACAGCATCTTCCCTATCTGAATCGCTCCCACTGCCCTCTAGTTCTTCACTCTCACTTTCCTCATCCACGAATCTTTCGTCCTCGCTCAAATTAATGGGGAAATCGTCGCTTTCTCGGTCCGAATCGCTCTCGCTGCTGGTGGCCATGATTGTAAACAATGTGCAGATGTGAGGAGCTCCACAACCTGTGACGTCACACGCATATCGTCTGCTACTTCCGGTACAGGCAAGGCTTTTTTATCAGCGACCAAAAGTTGCGAACTTTATCGTCGATGTTCTCTACTAAATCCTTTCAGCAAAAATATGGCAATATCGCGAAATGATCAAGTATGACACATAGAATGGACCTGCTATCCCCGTTTGAATAAGAAAATCGCATTTCAGTAGGCCTTTAAAGCACCTCTTCCTGAGGGCGTTTCAGTGTTATACTGTAACTTCATCTTTATTGTTAGTTTTTAAGCCAAAATGCGTCCGTTCTCCCTTTTCTGTCTACAGACTGTCTGCTTATAAGTACTCCGTGATTGTGCACAGCTGAACATGCTCGTATGCTCGTAAACTAGCAATGTTATGACTTGACTTCGCCGCGGGCGCGGGGGTGGGTGGGGGCGGGGGGACCAGTACGTTTCAGAGACTGTATAGTACCAAAAATTATTCATTAGTATTACGCTACTATACTAATACCGGTATACCGTACAACCCTAATTAATATATATATATATATATATACATATACATACACAGGTAAAAGCCAGTAAATTAGAATATTTTGAAAAACTTGATTTATTTCAGTAATTGCATTCAAAAGGTGTAACTTGTACATTATATTTATTCATTGCACACAGACTGATGCATTCAAATGTTTATTTCATTTAATTTTGATGATTTGAAGTGGCAACAAATGAAAATCCAAAATTCCGTGTGTCACAAAATTTGAATATTACTTAAGGCTAATACAAAAAAGGGATTTTTAGAAATGTTGGCCAACTGAAAAGTATGAAAATGAAAAATATGAGCATGTACAATACTCAATACTTGGTTGGAGCTCCTTTTGCCTCAATTACTGCGTTAATGCGGCGTGGCATGGAGTCGATGAGTTTCTGGCACTGCTCAGGTGTTATGAGAGCCCAGGTTGCTCTGATAGTGGCCTTCAACTCTTCTGCGTTTTTGGGTCTGGCATTCTGCATCTTCCTTTTCACAATACCCCACAGATTTTCTATGGGGCTAAGGTCAGGGGAGTTGGCGGGCCAATTTAGAACAGAAATACCATGGTCCGTAAACCAGGCACAGGTAGATTTTGCGCTGTGTGCAGACGCCAAGTCCTGTTGGAACTTGAAATCTCCATCTCCATAGAGCAGGTCAGCAGCAGGAAGCATGAAGTGCTCTAAAACTTGCTGGTAGACGGCTGCGTTGACCCTGGATCTCAGGAAACAGAGTGGACCGACACCAGCAGATGACATGGCACCCCAAACCATCACCCAACCATGCAAATTTTGCATTTCCTTTGGAAATCGAGGTCCCAGAGTCTGGAGGGAGACAGGAGAGGCACAGGATCCACGTTGCCTGAAGTCTAGTGTAAAGTTTCCACCATCAGTGATGGTTTGGGGTGCCATGTCATCTGCTGGTGTCTGTCCACTCTGTTTCCTGAGATCCAGGGTCAACGCAGCCGTCTACCAGCAAGTTTTAGAGCACTTCATGCTTCCTGCTGCTGACCTGCTCTATGGAGATGGAGATTTCAAGTTCCAACAGGACTTGGCGCCTGCACACAGCGCAAAATCTACCCGTGCCTGGTTTACGGACCATGGTATTTCTGTTCTAAATTGGCCCGCCAACTCCCCTGACCTTAGCCCCATAGAAAATCTGTGGGGTATTGTGAAAAGGAAGATGCAGAATGCCAGACCCAAAAACGCAGAAGAGTTGAAGGCCACTATCAGAGCAACCTGGGCTCTCATAACACCTTAGCAGTGCCAGAAACTCATCGACTCCATGCCACGCCGCATTAACGCAGTAATTGAGGCAAAAGGAGCTCCAACCAAGTATTGAGTATTGTACATGCTCATATTTTTCATTTTCATACTTTTCAGTTGGCCAACATTTCTAAAAATCCCTTTTTTGTATTAGCCTTAAGTAATATTCTAATTTTGTGACACACGGAATTTTGGATTTTCATTTGTTGCCACTTCAAATCATCAAAATTAAATGAAATAAACATTTGAATGCATCAGTCTGTGTGCAATGAATAAATATAATGTACAAGTTACACCTTTTGAATGCAATTACTGAAATAAATCAAGTTTTTCAAAATATTCTAATTTACTGGCTTTTACCTGTATATACAGCTATGTTCATAATAATAGCAGTGTGTCTAAAAAGGTGAGTAAACCTCAAAATTCTTCAAATAAATTGTATTTTAATGAATACAAATGCATTTGGGACACTGCACATTCTATTTCAAAGTCAGAATATTGGAAAAAAGTAATTGAATTTGATAATATTTTACAGAAATTCAATAAATATAAAACAAAAAAATAGCAGTGCTGACATATTTCTTTACAAAACTCAAATGTACTGTATAAACTAAGAAAGGCTTGCATATTCAACTTTCTTGAGAATCATTAACTAATATTTAGTTGCATAACCACAGCTTTTGATAACTGCTTCACATCTGTGGCACATGGAGTCCACAAACTTCTGGCACCGGTCAACAGGTATTGCAGCCCAGGACAATTGGACTACGTTCCACAATTCCTCTGCATTTCTTGGTTTTGCCTCATGAACAGCATTTTTTATGTCAGCCCACAAGTTTTCAATGGGATTAAGGTCCGGGATTGTGCTGGCCACTCCATTACTTGAATTCTGTTTGTCTGGAACCATGATTTTACTCGCTTGCTGGTGTGTTTGGGGTCATTGTCTTGTTGAAATACCCATTTCAAGGGCATTTCCTCTTCAGCATATGGCAACATGACTTCTTCCAGTATGCTGACGTACTCAAACTGATCCATGATGAATAGGACCAACACCATAGTACGAGAAACATCCCCATATCATGATGCTTGCACCACCGTCTTCACTGTGTACTGGGGCTTGAATTCAGTGTTTGCAGGACGTCTGACAAACTGTCTGTGGTCCTTACACCCAAAAAGAACAATCTTACTCTCATCAGTCCACAAAATATTACGTCATTTCTTTTTAGGCCAGTCAATGTGTTCTTTAGCAAATTGTAACCGCTTCAGCACATGTCTTTTTTTTAACAATGGGACTTTGTGGGGGCTTCTTGCTGGTAGCTTGGCTTCACATAGACGTGGTCTGATTGTTACAGTACTCACAGGCCATCTTAGATCTTCTTTGATTTTCCCGGAGCTGATCATTGGCTGAGCCTTTGCCATTTTGGTTATTCTCCCATCCATTCCAATAGTCGTTATTTGTTTTCTTCCTCACCTTTCTGGTTTTAGCTGCCATTTTAAATCGTTTGATATCCTTTTAGCTGAACAGCCTATCATTTTCTGGACTTCTTTATAGGTTTTCCCCTCTTTTATTAATTTCTTAATCAAAGAACGCTCTTCTTCTGAACAGTGTCTGGAACGACCCATTTTACTCTGTTTTTCCAAGGACAAATGCACAGCCAGCATATGCAGCATCAGCGTCTAGAAACTTACTTGCAGTGTAGAAGTTGAAATTCTAACAAAAACAGTGATTTATCTTGCTAGTGATGTGGGACTGATATTATTTTGAACACAACTGTATAAATATACATTTTAACCTTTGTTTTAAATTATATATTTTAGTCTGTCCTTTGCCTGTACTTCTCTGCTTTTTGTGTGTTTACTTGTTTGTGGTGTACAGCCCTTTGTTTTTAAACTGTGGTTGTTTTTAAAGGGCTATATAAATAAAGTTGGTATGGTAAAAACAGACACAAAGACGCACCTTAGGTTGCTTCTGATGTATTTACACTGCATGGTGCCTTCTGTGGTTGGCTAGATTTAGGCACAATACTTTATGGAATCGTCTGATCAGTTTTTCGGTAAGTCAATCAGAATTACTATCTGCCATGTTGCTCTGTCGTTGTCCGGTACTTTTGCATTACATCATCACAGAAGTCTCACAAGATTAGCGCGGCCATACTTTGTATTAGATCTACAATCAACCTTTTCATGACTTTCCAATGGGACATCGACTGATCCATATTACATATAGATCGATCCAGAGCAGGGGTCGGCAACCCAAAATGTTGAAAGAGCCATATTGGACCAAAAATACCCCCCAAAAAAATCTGGAGCCACAAAAAAAAAAAAGTCTTTTATAAGTGTTATAATGAAGGCAACACATGATGTAAGTGTCTACATTAGCTACTGTATATTAGACTACTATCAAGATGATTGTGTCACAGGCTGATGCAAATCTTTGTTAACAGAAATGTTGAAATTTTAATAGTTATAATACCCATTTTTTACAATATTGGAAAACATTAGTAAAATGGAGGCTTCTCAGAGGGTGAGAGAACTCCTGGAAGTTATTGGTTTAGAATGGTCAAAGGTATAGATGTGTGTGTCCAAGTTAAAAGGAAACGGCAGGCTGTCTTCTTCTAATGAATTTATTACAATCTTTGCAAGCTGGGTAACGTTTGCTGTGGTCTGGAACAACATGGCACACGAACATAAATGCAGCCAATATTACATACAGTTAATGTGTCATGAAACATGCAAATATAAATTATATACATTGAATGGGCTCAAACATACAGTACCTACAAACAAGGCATAATGATGCGATATGGACATACAATTAGCCTAAATAGCATGTTAGCATCGATAAGCATGCTGTCATGCAGTGACCAAATATGCATGATCAGCACTCCAACAAGTCAATAACATCAACAAAGCTCACCTTTGTGCATTCACACACAGCATAACAAGTTTGGTGGAAAAAATAAGACAAAGAAGGAGTGGCATAAAACACGTCTTTCTGTGGTAGCGTTGGAGAAAGTTTTACATGTAAACAAACTACAGTGAGTTCAAGGTCCACCAAATTTAGTAGGACAAAACGGCGCTCGCCAAATACTCTCAACAGTGTGGCATGTTTAATATAAACAGTGGGATTTCTAACAATTGGGAAGGTTTGTGTCATGGTTGTCCTCCGACAGAAGCCATATATTAAAACAAAAATTATATTTCTCCCCCATCTTTTTCCATTTTTGAAGCCACTTTTTTTTGGGAGCCACTATGGCGGCGCTAAATAGCCACTTGAGGCTGTAGAGCCGCAGGTTGCCGACCTCCGATCCAGAGGCTCGCCAAACAATGTATTCATATCTCTAAAGTTAAAATTTGTTATCGGTTTCTACCGATGAATTTTTACACCCCTAGTGCATATATTTATGAATGTATGTATGCATATACATACAGTTTATATATATATATATATATATATATATATATATATATATGTCTTAATAAGGTTATCCAAAAAATAGTGCTCGATACCGTAGTAGAGCGCAATATATGTATGTGTGGGTAAAAAAATCACAAGACTACTTCATCTCTACAGGCCTGTTTCATGAGGGGTTCCCTCAATCATCAGGAGATTTTCTCCTGATGATTGAGGGAACCCCTCATGAAACAGGCCTGTAGAGATGAAGTAGTCTTGTGATTTTTTCCCCCCACATATATATATATATATATATATACATATATATATACATATATATACATACATATATATATATATACATACATATATATATATACATACATATATACATATATATATATATATATATACATACATATATATATACATACATACATACATATATACATATATATATATATACATACATATATATACATACATACATATATACATATATATATACATACATATATATATATATACATACATATATATATATATATATATATATATATATATATATATATATATATATATATATATATATATAAAATAGTTTCTTTAAAGTGTGCAGATTTGTTTTTACTAAAATAGGGACTTTCGTCAAAGCAAGAATTAGTTATTCATGTTTATATTGATTCTTACGGGGGAAACTCTGCTTCACTATACAAACATTTTGGTTTACGAACCATGATTAAGTTTGTAAATCGAGGTTCCACTGTACCGCAAACAGTTGTAAACAGTAAACGTTAGGGCTAATACTAACACATCACCAAAAGTGTTTTGATTGGTCCACCAAAATGAGACCACCAAAGTAGGCTATGCAAGGTCGCCATGGCAATTATTCTCTTTAAATGTACTATAGTAGTATAGTTTCAGAAGAGGCAGCATCGTGCTAATTACAACTGAACAACAAACTTTGTTAAGGACGTTAAACACAATATGCACCATCAAAGCCCCTGAGGCATCAACTCTCCAGGAAAATGTTATCACTTTCCCACTAGTTGTTTACTGTACAAATAGACATTCTGCGACAAATAATGAGAGGCCTACTGTAGGCTATTAACAGAAACACAAGGACGGCGGGAAATATTTCCACCAATTCGATATAACAATGCAGTGCTGTATTCAACATATGATAACGGTGTTCACGCTGAGCCGAGATAAGTCATTTGCATTTGACAACACATGCAATTTCCCCCCTCAACATCCCCGCTTTTTCAGCAACACTTTTCAATTAAAATGCTTCTGGGTGTGTTGAACCGTCTTCATTATAAAAAGACAACCTCATCACTACATCAAACCACTTTTATTGTTATTGTGTGAAATGGCCAGCTGCTGAATTTTATGTACTTATTTACACAGCTATTTTTTCATAGTCTTGGCTGTCTCTTGTTTTTTTTCACCCACTGCGTTTGCATCCACAATGGCTATAACATTCTTTAAAAAGGCACGCACACAGTGCAGCATCAATTTACTGAGATGTGAATAAAGTCACTTACTTTTAGCATCCTTGTGCTTTAATTACTGAATGTTCTACGGCACTATAATACCCGCTTGCATTCAAGGTGTAAATCATAGGCAATTAGCTGTAAATGCTGTCTGGTTTAAAAAACAAAGGCAAATTATGGATTTGACGGGTGCCATATTATCACGATTATTATTGCAATAATTAGCATCAAATGAGTACAGCATATTGAACAGGCTTGGATTGGCTTCTCCTTCATGGTAGTTAAAAGATTTTACACAACTGATGAGGAGAAATTAAGGACCAAACATCGTGCACAAGGTCAATTTGACAATAGAAGCCTCTGCAAGAGCTGAACATACAACCACTAATCTGGAACCAGCCATTTACCCCCCAGTTAAGGAATAATATATAATATACTTTTTTTCACAGCAGAAACCTTTTGCAGGAACGTTCACATTTACCCGGGTAAATAAAGTACTCCCTGTGTTTCTACCAAAGTTCTTCAGGAACTATGTTTAGTGCTGAGTTTCAATGTAGGACTTTTGGAAGTTCCCAGGGAAACTTAGAGGGAAGTGCTGTGCTGTCAAATACTGATTGGTTGAACACAGTTGAGGCGTTCCTAAAATTGTGTTTTTGAAAATCCAGCCACCAATGCAGTATACAAGGACACCTTGTTTATTTCTTTTTTGTGTGTGTATTTCTATCACACCATTCTTGACAACGGAGAGAAAGAAGAACGAAAGGAACTTTGGACTTGCAGGAATTCTAATGTAGCATCTGTGTGCTGAAGAACGCTGATCTTGTTGTGTTTTTACTCTGCCATAATCTTTAAACTAGTAAGCAGTTTAATGTTGTTTATTAATTTTTTACAAACTTCATTTCAATACCCGAAGCTACGAAAGGTGGACAGACTTTTTAGAACGTATTTAGAGAGAAATATAAAGTATATCAGCCGTACTTCATAACAGCAAGGCGAGCTGCTTACTGGAACTGCGACCTTGTAGTTTGAAGATTGAGTGGAACCAAGGTGAATAGCATGAAATATTTACTATTTACTTTGCCACATGTAAGGCTGCAGCTAACGATTATTTTTCTATCGATTAATCTATAGATTATTTTTTCGATTAATCGGTTAATCTACATATTATTTTTTTCGATTAATCTATAGATTATTTTTCCTTTTATCGATTTTTTTTTTTAATTTAAAATGAAGATGAAAAAATAAATGTAGGCCAGTTTTTTCAAAAGGCATGGCTTTTATTTACAAAAAAAAAAGTATGGCCACTCAGTCAACATTGACAACAACATGACAAAATATTCTGTAACAATGTAAACATTTAAAACTTTTAACATTTAACAAAATTAAAAGTAGCTTATTTGCTTTTTAATGTGCAAATATAAAAGTAAACATCCAGTGCAAATCTTAATATTCTGCAATAGTATAAGCATTTCAAAAGTAAAAGTATTGCTTATTTTGCTATAAAATGTGCAAAAATAAAGATAAACATCCAATACAAAAAAGTGCAAAACGGAAATATTCTGTAACAGTGTAAACATTTCAACAAAAGTAAAAGTATTGCTTATTTGCTAAAATGTGCAAAAATAAAGATAACATCCAATACAAAAAAGTGCAAAACGAAATATTCTGTAACAACAGTGTAAACACTTCAACAAAAGTACAAGTATTGCTTATTTTGCTTAATAACACAACAATGATAGTATGATTAAAGTGAAAGTGAATTGTTCGTTTGTACATAGTATATGTAACTGTTAATGTTGTAAAAGGTATTTGCACAACTAATTAACGTTAGCGTTTGTGACACGTCTTGTGCCGTGGGATTCTTTCAGGACCGACAGACTGAACGCCAGACGGCTTTGCCAGGTTTACAATCTTTTAATTTTACACAAAGTCTTTTCTCTTCCAACTCTTTTCTCTTTCTTTCCTCGCTTTTCGCTCGCTCGTCGTCCTGTCTCTGGCTCTCCTCCTCTCTCGCTCCACGTCAGCTTCACTCTGGCTCCTTCCAGTCTCTCTTCCCTCTCTCTCTGCTGCTCCCCGTTTCTTCAGCGAGAGGAGATTGGATGATCGTACCCAGGAGCGCGGATCGCGCACCTGGGCACGATTGCGGCGTCGCTCCCGGCGCGCCCCGCCTCGCCGCTCGTTTGCCGGCCCAGCCTCTCCACAGCGTTAAAGAGGAGCGCGTCTTTGTAAACACTGAACAGGCACGCCAAACGCGCTTCTCAGAGCGAAACGGTGCTTTAGTTTATGAATTTACAAGGCAGATACAAATGACACATTCATGTTTTTGTGTAATGATGACAACGCATACTCACGCGGACGATTGACTAGTTGATGGTGATGGCAAGAACGCTGTCGGGTGTTTTTTTTTCAAATGTTCGTTCATAGCCGTTGTGCTGCTATGATAGGCCATTTCCGCTTGACACAGTGTGCATACAACAAAATTATTAGGCCGTTTATTGAAATACTCCCACACTTTTGACGACTTTTGGCATGCTTTTTTCCCCTCGCTCGCACCCCTCGCATCGTCTGCTTTGCGCTCCGCCATGACGGTAGTGTGACGTAAATATGCGACGCGTCGGCGCACAAAAACGGCGTCGACGTATTTACGTAACCGATGACGTCGACTACGTCAACGCGTCGTTTCAGCCTTAGCCACATGCTGTAAAAGTAGTCAGTGACACACCGTTTGTGTAGTTACGAGTACCAACCAGAGTTATCCAAATGCAAATGTTATTAGTCTGACGCCAATTCTGATGTATTTATGTTGTCGCTGTGAGATAAACACAGACATTTAATATTTATATAATCTTATTGTTTTGTATATTATTTATTTGTATTTAATTTATTTACCCTTTAGTAAAATCAATATGACCAAATATTGTCTGTTTGGATGGATGTTTACATGGTATCAATGTAGAAATATACTGTACCACTCATCCATACGTCATCAGCCTGATTTGTATAAAGTACCCTGAACTGTAAAATGTGGTGGAAACACAAACAACACAGGTCTAGAGGAACCTAGGTGGAATTTAAAGTTCTTGAACTTTTGGTACACAAAGGCCTAATGATAATTGTGAGGTATCCCATTCATTAACTTTTCTTGTGGTGCCAGGCCACAATTATTTTGGACTACCACAGAAGGTTTTGGCGCTGTTCTATATTTAGATTTAGCGCAATCTGCTCACCCTTACAATCATGTTATAATAGGGCTTCACTTTGTACAGACAGATGGTGGTCAGACAGAATAACTGCACAACATGAAACAGTTAACACAACAACAATGAAGTACCGTTCTATGTGGGTAACAACTAATATTGCGTCAAAACAGTTCCAAAATACTCAGAAATGACACTAGCATTTATTATGATGTAATGTGAACGGGTCAAAAATTGCAATCTTTAACATTTAACAATTTGAAACATTGAATATAGCTCATTTCGACTGAAAAAATATATTTCAGGATATATGCTGCCCAGCTAATTGCAATGTTGCATTATATAGACCTACTTTTCATGATAATAGGTAGGTAATGTACAGAATCGATGCTCTGATGTCATAGTCTCAGAGTCACGAGTGTGATGCCCTGATAATGTGATCACAACTGTGTGATATTTTATTGTTTTTATTTCAAAGGGGACCTACGATGCAAAACCAACTTTTCTTGCATATTGTTACCTGTTTTTGTGTATTTGGGGTCTGCACAAGTCTCAAAAATGTAAAATCAAACCATGGAAACATGGTGGATTATATTTATAAAACAAACTTTCCTTGTGACGTTTATCCCAGGTGTGACGTCAGCAGATATCTCTATTGGTGCTAGAAATTTAACGGAAGAGTTTTGCGCAAGTTTGCTATTGTCATCCGATGCTGTAGTCAAAGAGTGCCTTCTTTTTCGCGATGTTGTGGGGCAGACTGGCTTGTACTGTACATGCACGTGTACAGCGATCAAAGGTCCGCTTACAATGGAATGACGTATACAATAAAAAAAATAAAAATATTAATTTACTATTTGAAAGTGTTGTTCAGTAAATGTTGAAAAGAAAGGTCTCATGGTGTTCAATACACCAATGATACTTTGTTTACTGCAGAATGTTTGCGATGACTAGCAAAAAAACAAAATAACTTTGAGAGGAAAAATAGTTGTTCTATTTACCCCCACTAAACAGACAAAAAAAAAAGCAAAACTGTGGCTCTAAAACCAGGTACGGATCGTAGCGTGAGTTACCTGTACTATTCCACCTCTCGTAAACACTAATATAGATATGAACAAAATGAAAAACGGTGGAAATGTATGTTACAAGATACCACAGTAGTAAACAGTGGGGATGCGGTACTCTGCATAATCCTGCAAGGGGCAATCAGCTTTAATAAAAAATAAATACATAAAAAATGGTGATATTAATTAAGATCGGATGACATGAAAAATCTAATCATGATTTCATATCACCAAGCCCCACAGCAGTCTAAATCCGGATGTGTGAATGTATCAGACTCCTCAAAGCCCAGTGCACTGAATGAAGAAGTCGAATGAGCTAAACTAACCCAGGATTTCCCCTGGATGCAGAATGGCTGCTGAATCAAAGCACCACGGAATAGCACCGCCATCCACAGTCCGGTAATCCCCAAAGCCGTTCCTGGTGTGGCTCCGTCGTGCAAACTTTTACAAGATCTCGTGAATCCAGGCGTAATCACGTGAAAAGGGAAGTTGTAATAAAGCAACCACAAATAGTTTTTTTGTCCTTTCAGAAAAGCAGAAGCAAATAAACCCGGTCCTGCCATTAGTACCAGGTGCTGAACGACAACACCAACGACAGTTTTACCTTGATAAACAACTTTATTTTTTGTAGCAATCAACAATACAAGAGTATAGGGGGGTGCCACAACAACCACTCCCCTGCTTTCCCGGTCCCCGTATAAGCTGGTATTTGACACCGGCCACCATATCCCCATATAGCTGCCCGGCGTATGGTTGTATATACTGAATTACTTTAATTTTGGACCTCCAGAATCAGCATGCCCTCATCCATTTGCGTCGACAAGTTGACATTACGTCATGTCCGTCCTCGCCCATGAGGACGTTTCAATGTATAAAATACGATCTGCCTTAAAAACAGAGTATTTTATTTGGAAAGTAAACCGGATAATTTATTTTGTGTTTGTGCATGACTTCCTGTCCAACACAAGCACATTTTAGCTAAAATTAACTAATTTGTTGCAGTGTCCAGCAAATATACAAGCTCTGCGTATATTAAGCGCTGGAATTCGCAGGCGGTGAAAACGGACATATTACCTTCAATAAAAACGGAAAGAGTACGCCGCTGTGCGTCTGCTGTTCCAAGGCCGTTTCGCATTCACTGGAAACCTAGGTAAGGTAAGAGCATACTTGCCAACCCTACCGGATTTTCCGGGAGACTCCCGAAATTCAGCGCCTCTCCCGAAAACCTCCCGGGACAAATTATCTCCCGAAAATCTCCCGAAATTCAGGCAGACTCAGGTCTATGCGGACCTGAGTCCGCTTTCCCACAATATAAACGTCGTGCCTGCCCAATCACGTTATAACTGTAGAATGATCGAGGGCGAGTTCTTGGTTTCTTATGTGGGTTTATTGTTAGGCAGTTTCATTAACGTCCTCCCAGTGCGGCAACAACACACAACAACAGCAGTCACGTTTTCGTCTACCGTAAAGCAGTTCGTCTGCCGTAAACAGCAATGTTGTGACACTCTTAAACAGGACAATACTGCCATCTAGTGCATTTGATGAAAGCACTTTTGGGCGTGCCACACAGCAATGCATAATCAGAGAGGGTGTTCAGCATGGTTAAAAAAATAGTGACAGAGAATAGAACAAGAATGGACAATTCAACACTTAACTCAACAAGTATATGTGTAAATAAATGAACACTGAAATTCAAGTATTTCTTTTATTTATTTATATATATATATATATATATATATATATATATATATATATATATATATATATATATATAAATAAAACAAAATAAATATATATTTATAGCTAGAATTCACTGAAAGTCAAGTATTTCTTAAATATATATATATATATATATATATATATATGTATACATATCTATATCTATATCTATATATATATATATATATATATATATATATATATATATATATATGAAATACTTGACTTGGTGAATTATAGCTGTAAATATACTCCTACCCTCTTAACCACACCCCCAACCACGCCCCCCCAACCTACCCTACCCCCCCTCCTCCTCCCCACCTCCCGAAATCGGAGGTCTCAAGGTTGGCAAGTATGGGTAACAGCGTTTGATACACTTGTGAAACCATAAGAAGACTCTCAACATATAATATGTAACGCCACGATGTGAGCGAGTTTTGCAGTTTTCTCTAACCCACTGGACTATGCTAGTTTAACGTGAATTAAACCGTATAAAGAAAACACTTCTGGCCGTGCACTAAATATTATAAAGCACCAATATGTTACCGTCATTGTGGGCAAAAGAAAGAAAGTCTTAGGAAATAAACAATTATGTGAAATAAACAGTTTCATATAATATATTTAATTGAAAGTAATGCGTATTATAAATGTAATCATCCTTAACCTTTAAGCTACATTAATTATGACTGTGCACCTAAAATCATTGTTTTATTTCATGTAGGCCAGGGCCGATATTCGATAAGTCAATTAAACGACGAGAAATGAAAATTACGTTGGTAAGTTTTCCAGCGTCGATAAATTGCCATGTGCCTGCTTCAGGAGCATTCATGCTTTCCGTCGCTTTCAGCAGCGACGCGCGTTTGTGCCACAGCGGAATGAAAAGGGGGTGAATTTGGACGTTTTTGGTCTATCCCACAGGTGAGCAGGCTAATTGGGAACAGGTGGGTGCCATGATTGGGTATAAAAGCAGCTTCCATGAAATGCTCAGTCATCCACAAACAAGGATGGGGCGAGGGTCACCACTTTGTGAACAAATGCATGAGAAAATTGTTGAACAGTTTAAGAACAACATTTCTCAACGAGCTATTGCAAGGAAGTTAGGAATTTAGGGAACCATAGATCCTTCAGGCGGTACTGCATCAAAAAGCGACATCAGTGTGTAAAGGATATCACCACATGGGCTCAGGAACACTTCAGAAACCACTGTCAGTAACTACAGTTGGTCGCTACATCTGTAAGTGCAAGTTAAAACTTTCCTATGCAAAGCAAAAGCAATTTATCAACAACAACCAGAAACACCATCGGCTTTGCTGTGCCTGAGCTAATTTAAGATGGACTGATGCAAAGTGGAAAAGTGTTCTGTGGTCTGAATAGTCCACATTTCAAATTGTTTTTGGAAACTGTGGACGTCCTGTCCTCCGGAACAAAGAGGAAAATAACCATCCAGATTGTTATAGGCGCAAAGTTCAAAAGCCAGCATCTGTGATGGTATGAGGGTGTATTAGTGCCCAAAGCATGGGTAACTGGCTTAAAGGAAAATCAGAAGTGTAAGCACTAGAACTGGATGTAATATGGACAAATGGGGCCAATCATTTTGAGTTTTGATTTTTGTACTTGTCTTAATCCTTTTATGTGTTTTACACTTTTCTTTACTTTTCTTTAAAAGCCTAACCAGGGACAAGGGTTGCAAATTAGCCTGTGGCTAGAAATCTTATGTACTTTGACATCGGTTACATATGGGTAGCAATGTTTCATTGTACTGTCCCTGTAAATAAAATAAATACATTAAAAGAATAAAAAAATAAAAACTTACACATCTGTGAAGGCACCATTATTGCTAAAAGGTACATGCAGGTTTTGGAGCAACATATGTTGCCATCCAAGCAACGTTACCATGGACGCCCCTGCTTATTTCAGAAAGACAATGCCAAGCCACATGTTAAAACAGCGTGGCTTCATAGTAAAAGAGTGCGGGTACTTGACTGGCCTGCCTGTAGTCCAGACCTGTCTCCCATTGAAAATGTGTGGTGCATTATGAAGCCTAAAATACAACAACTGTTGAACAACTTACGCTGTATATCAAGTACAAATGGGAAATAATTCCACCTGAAAAGCTTCAAAAATTGGTCTCCTCAGTTCCCAAACGTTTACTGAGTGTTGTTAAAAGGAAAGGCCATGTAACACAGTGGTAAAAATGCCCCATGTGCCAACTTTTTTGCAAGGTTGCTGTCATTGAATTCTAAGTTAATGATTATTTGCAAATAAGATAAGTTTCTAGGTATGATAAATGATGATGATAAATTGAACTGGAAATCTCATGTAAAAAATATACAACATAAAGTAGCAAGAAACACGTCAATAATGAATAAAGCAAAACATGTTCTAGACCAAAAATCACTTCATATTCTCTACTGCTCACTAGTGTTACCATGTCTGAGTTATTGTGTAGAAATATGGGGAAATAATTACAAAAGTACACTTCATTCTTAAACGGTGTTACAAAAAAGATCAGTTTGAATAATACATAATGTTGGATATAGAGAACATACAAACCCTTTATTCATTGAATCAAATATACTGAAATTCCACGACGTAGTGAATTTGCAAACAGCTACAATTATACACAAAGCAAAACGTATTTTCCGCACTATAAGGCGCACCGGATTATAAGGCGCACCTTCAATGAATGGCCTATTTTAAAACTTTGTTCATATATAAGGCGCACCGCATTAAAGGTGCACAGCATTATAAGGCGCATAGAATAGACGCTACAGTAGAGGCTGGGGTTGCGAGACCTGTTGTGGCTCAATATTGGTCCATATATATAGCGCACCGGATTATAAGGCGCACTGTCAGCTTTTGAGAAAATTGGAGGTTTTTAGGTGCGCCTTATAGTGTGGAAAATACGGTATAACCTGCTACCCAAGAATATACAACAATTATTCTCAAAAAAGAGGAGAAATATAATCAAGATTCAAGATGCTTTATTGAATATATATCTATAATCTTAGAGAAAAATGTAATTTAAAAAATTTGTATGCACGTACAACACTTAAAACCTTCAGTATATCAGTATGTGGAATTAAATTATGGAATGGATTAAGCAAAGCAATCAAACAAAGTACTAATATGATCCACTTCAAGAAACTCTTCAAACTTAGTGTTTACAAAGTACAAAGAAGAAGAACCATGATAAACATTCAGAATTTATTTCATCCATCCATTCATTTATTCATTCTCAAAATAATCTTACTCATCTCATCATATGAAATATAACTTACTTCACCAATTACGATTTATTTATTTATTTTGATTGTGATTACTTATGGAGTATATTGTGAATAAATTGAGAACAGGAAGTGAACAAAAGTTTTAGCAACTGCTATGTAAAAGAAAAGTGGTAGGATTAAATAAGCTTTGCTTCTTCCTACTCCTTTTCGAACATGTTGAAAAGAGAAACTGGAAATTGTGATGTATCATGTTGTATGCTTGCATGTTCGAAATAAACTCAAACTAAACTCAACTCAACTCAACTCGGTTTGAACATTAAATATCTTGTCTTTGCAGTCTATTCAATAGAATATAAGTTGAAAAGGATTTGCAAATCATTGTATTCTGTTTTTATTTACGAATTACACAATGTGCCAACTTCCCTGGTTTTGGGTTTTGTAAAACGAGGCGTGGCCACTGGCCCGCTAGCATCACACAGTGAAACGTGTTAGCTTGTAGCAGCTAATATGGACAAAATGATCACAACACAAATATTACCACCAGTTTGGTAATATTTCAATACAAACCTTTGGAACAAAATAAGACTATCAAAACAGAGGAGCCAACATGTCGGATGCGCGCGAATACAACAAACCTGCACTCCCACTTGAACACACAACTTGACAGTCCACACTCACTTTGCGTTTAGTAAACAAAACAGTGCAAAATAGTGTGCTCTCGTAGAAAGTGTGGTTGAATACATCACCAAAAACATGCTGCCAAAATGAGCAATTCTAAAAGTCCTGCAAAGATATACTAATAAAAGTTTCAATCAATCAGGTTTGACCGACATTTGTCATGTCATGTCAGTGTTCCTCATTCGAAATCTGCCAGACTTAAGATGTGTTTGCTTATGACCTGTGAATAAATCTGCTTATACTGTAGTGTTTATATGGTTACTCTGCACTTTTGTTTCCAAAGGTCCTAACTTGATTATCAGTTAAATAATGTACAACTCTACCTCTACCTACATGTTCTATATTGAAGTGCAACTTTGTTTGTCAATACTTTATTTAGTAATTGTATTCATTGTTTTGCTTCAGGGCCTCCTCAACCACCCACTCTCTCCAAAACATGTTGTATTGGTTGTGACCTTTATTCAGGTGCAACATTTTTGCGAATAGACAAAGCATATGTTATTGTTCTTGGTTTGTTTTATTTAACTTGGAGATTTAAAGGCACTCATTCTAATTACAATGTTATAATATACAAGAAATACAAGTTTATTGCATTTGAAAGGCTATACATGCATTATTATTATGTACTGTAATTACATCAATGGTTAATTTGGTCTCATAAAAAATAATGGCAATACTATGGTTTATCTGCAATAATTTGGAGGTCAATATATCGTTGAGCAATATTTGTTATCGGCCCAAGCCAATTTGATGGCCTTCCTGCCCTGACATTTGGCCTTAGTGCCCTCAAAAAGGTTGCCGACACCAAAGGCAAAGCAGCCTTGCCCCTCTAATGACAAAATTCCAGGCCTGTACACAATGTGAATGTTATCCAGGCAAAAGTGTGACGTGTTCTGAACACACAAAAACCTCTGCAGCAGACAACTATTACTTGTATTCCTCTGGGTCACACATTTGGATGCAATAAGCAGCTGTCGTTATAATCAGATTCATTGCCATTTGGATTTACACTTTGTTGCACTTCGACAAAATATGAGAAACCGCCAAAATGGAGTGAATAGATAATAATATGTACATCCCTGCACTATGTCATGACACTATCTTTACCATGGGGGAATTGGATTATATCTGGAGTAACTCTGTGATTTCCACTCTGAGTCGGCATAAGCCACAGCTACGCCTCCAGCGACAACGTGACAGAAGCAGCTTTCTCTTAAAAATACACATCATAAATCCCACTCAAACCTAGTATGTAGGATTGGGATTGATGTGCTGATCATGAAACAATCCTGTAGGAGCGAAGAGATGGCTTGTCTTTACAGAGCAAACATACAGTATTTCTTTGTGACATAATCACATACTGCTTGGCTGCTCCTCCAGCTTTTAAACATAATCAAGTTCAACTTATAGTGCACTTTGAGGTGTGCCTCTCATGAGAGGTCAAAGAACAACACCCACCTATCCCAGAGCATCACAACACAAATTTTAGCATGATTCATTATTCATTAAGTGCACAGTGCAGAGAGCCCCTACCACCACTTTGCAAACAAACACATCCAAGACGCATTGTGGTGAATTCTAATCGATAAATATGTTGGGTGGGAGGCCGCCCCTTGCATACACGCTCACAATATTGGCAGTGTTGAATAAATGTAGTTTGCACTGCTCTCATGATTGCAGCACTCAAGCAGAATTTTTTTTTATTTTGTATTTTTTTAAAAGGAAACATTTTTGGTCAAAGAAGACTCCCGAAAAACAAAACACTTGTGCAGTACAGCGAAAATTCCAGAAAGCAAGTGGACTTATTGAAAGCACAGAATTCGGAGATATAAAATCTTTTTAGGAGAGAATTAAGATCGAAACCTGAAATCTGATATGATCTGATGGAAACTGTCATCATCATAGCAATGCATTCACAAGGGTAAAATTGTATAATTTCCCTACGATAAGCTGCTACTTTTTCCCCATGCTTTATACAATGCTACAGATAATTGATGGATTTTTCTGGGTTGACACGCTTTACATACCGCCAATAAATTTAGCCTCGTCACATCAGACCAATGAAATTGCAGAATGGGTCACGGTTAGAGATCAACCAAATATCTGTGCTGATATTTGGTATTTTGATGTATTTTGATTGGCAGTCTTTTGTTTTTTTTTTTTACAACTACAACATAACCATCAGCAGATACAATGCATACTCATTTGATACCAGTACAGTGGAACCACAAGTCACGAACACCTTTTTTTAATTCGGCTTACGCACGTTTACATTGCACCAAATATGCCTCTGTGTACGATCATGTCTCGTTGTACGAACACGTAATTAATTAATTTTGCATGCTGCTTGAAGCCATCGGAGGCTGCCATTTTGATGTCATCACTTCCTGTGCACACGGGCACGGTGATTTTGAAGAGGCGTGGCCCCCTACGTTAACCTGACTCTCAGATCTTTGTAGTTTGCTGAGCTCCACACAAGGATCTGGGAGTTTTCAATAGATGTATTTCAGAAGGCGGGGTCTTGTAAAAAAAATCATAGTATGTGATTGGATAAACCACTTGTCCGTTATCTTGAATGACGTGCTACTTCAACCACTTACATCGAAATCAACCCGTGACGCGGATGAGAGCGACGTTGGGAAATCCAAACCTGGTTGGAAAAGCCAAAACATCCTTGCCACCAATAAATGCCTTCAAAACCGTTCTCTGTTCATCTTTTAAATAATTAATATTCGATAGATTCGACAAAACAGTTGCAATAGCAGAACCAATGTCAGCACACGACTCCTCGCTGTGTGCCGCCATTGTTGTTTGAATCAAACAGTCGCTTCAGCGCTACGTCACATCTATGAAACCCCGCCCGGCGATCCTGATTGGTTCATTATGTTTTGCTATCTGGAAGGAGTTTGCAATGCCTTCGAGACCAGATCCTTGTGGAGCTCAGCCAACTACAAGGACCTGGCAAGAGTCAAGTTACCCCTACGTCACATCCTGTTTACATTCTGGACACACGGAAGCAGCCATTTCGAAGAGGTTCCACAATGAACGTCACTTCTGTTGTGTTTATTTCCACAATTGTCGTACCTTGCGCTGGTCAGAGCTGGGTCAGCCTGTCTTAGAGATCACTTTGTGTAATCAGAAACACTCTAAATGTGTCCAAAGTTCACAGTTTGCTGTATAACTTCAGGTTGCTTGACAACCACTGAGCTTGTGTTTTAACTAGTTAGCCTCCAGCTTTCGGCCCCTTCAGTTAGAGGATTTTTATCAGCGAAGGGGGCTTTATTCCACAGCAAGTCTTTAATTGTGATCAGACCGAAAAAGATGACACAGCGGACCTTTATTACAGCGAAGGAGAAGGCACGACTTGAACACAAGCTGATAAAAGGATCGCCTCAAACTGATCATTTGTGCTAATGCTAGTGGTGACTATGTGAAGTCACTGCTCATTTATCAATCCAAAACCCTTGGAGTGTTCATCAATGCCACAAATATTCCCTGGCACAAGATAACATGATTCTCCTTTTTTTTGTTTATGGTGTGTTATGGGTCACACTCCTGCTGCTTCTCCTCCTGCTGTGCATCCTGACAAGCACACCGCGGGCCACGGCCACGGTCGCTGTCTGTCCGCTGCAGGCGCGCCTGCAGACAATCTGCAATCAACACGCCTGCCAGTGATGAGCGATCAGCCTTCATAAGCCAGCACAACCTGAGATCCGACGCCAGAACGCAGCTTCTCGTACCTAGTACGGTAAGCCCACACGTCTCTAGCTCTCCCACATGTGCATTCTCTCTCCCTGTGCTCCCTCTCCGTCGTGCTCATTGTCTCTTGTGTTGTTGTCCTCCAGCTTCCCGTCATCCTTCATTGTCGTCGAGTTGTGTGTCTTGTCATCTTCGACCTCCTGTGGATTCCCCCTTGCCTTCCTGGACTTCGACCATCCGCCTGCCCTCTGACGCTCGAGCCTGCCTTGCCCTAATTGGACTTCCGCCTGGATCTCAACACGCACCCTCAACACCCTCTGGCAACCACGCTCAGATAAGCCTCACACTTAGTCACACTACATCGCTTTGGTTTAATTACACACCGCACTTACACAATAAGCTGTCATTAAACACGCTGACAGCTAACGACGTCATCGCCTCTCTGTCGTCTTCTTCTTCCACTGTCCCGTCACAGTACGTTCTGGCCATGACAGAACCAGACGGCAAAGACATGACGCATACCCCGCTCACCCCGCTCACCTCCCTCGTCCCCAGTGTCGTGGTTATGCACAAGGCACTCCAGCAGCACCAAGAGCGCTTTTTGGAGAACAAGCTTGATGCTGCTTTTGCTAACTTGTTAGCTCGACTGGACTTGATTTCCCAAGGCTCTTCCGCTCCGCCTGCGCTCGAGCGAGCCGCCTCCGCCGCTGCAGCCCCCATGCTGCCCCCTTCATCCTGCGAGCCGAAGATCGCTAGTCCCAGAGCCTTTGAAGGGGATTTTGAGCTTTGCCGTGGCTTCCTGGTCCAGTGCGACATGGTTTTTCGTCACCAGCCCTCCTGTTACATTTCTGACGGGGCCAAGATAGTCTTCATTTTCTCACTGTTGACCGGAAGGGCTCTCCAGTGGGCCACGGCAGCTGTTGACCACAACCTTGGTCTCAGCACAAATTTTGCCACTTTTCGGACTGAGTTCCAGGCAGTTTTTGATCACCCCACCGATGGAGGAGACACCCCCTCACGTCTTCACTCCCTCCAGCAAGGCTCTCGTTCTGTTGCAGACTACACCCTCGAGTTCCGCACCCTGGCGCCGACAGCGGGTGGGATAATAAGGCCTTGTTGAGCGCCTACCGTCGGGGCCTCTCCGAAGATATCAAGGACGTATTGTTGCAAGATCGACCGGCCACCTACCATGACCTCATCCAGTTGGCCCTGCTCATGGACCAGAGGCTCAAGGAACGGGCAGCGGAACGAAGACTCGCAGCCCGCGAGAGAGCCAGATGGCCGGCGTGGGAGAATCGGATCGCCTCCTACTCCCCTACTGCTGCCAGAGATCGGACTGAAAGCGCACACTTGGTGGACCAGTCTGGGTTTTTCCCCGCACCTACCAGAGGGGTGGAACCCATGCAGTTGGGCAGGACACGACTTGGCGCGGAGGAACGGGAGCGGAGGTTCCGGCAGCGCCTCTGCCTCTACTGTGGTTGTGCGGGGCACGTGATCCAGACCTGCCCCACAAGACCAAAAGATCAGGCTCACTGGTAAGGGGAGTACTAGTGAGCCACACCACCTTTCCCCAGGGTTGCAGTGACCCTGGCAGTCTCTTCCCCGCAACATTATCTTGGGAGTCAAGGAGTCTGAAGGTGGGAGCATATTTGGACTCTGGAGCAGATGAGAGCTTCATGGACCGTGATTTAGCCTGTCAAGCCAGGATTGAGCTTCTTCCCCTAGAAAAGTTTTTACCAGCTCAGGCCTTGGACCCATCACCCACCGTACAGCACTGGTCACACTAACCCTGTCAGGCAACCACACGGAGCAAATCAGCTTGTTGATCCTCAACACCGTCGTCGCTCCACTTGTCCTTGGCCGCTCATGGCTTCGCCAGCACGATCCCCAGATTTCCTGGATCTCAGGGAGGATCCTAGCCTGGAACACTGCATGCCATGCTAACTAGCATCCCCCGTCTCGAAGAACTCCAAGCTTAAGTCATCTCCATCTGACCTGTCTGGGGTTCCCGCTGTCTACCATGACCTTGCAGCAGTATTGAGTAAGGCACAGGCACTATCCCTACCCCCGCACAGTATGACTGTGCCATCGATCTCGTACCCTATGCCGTACTCCCTTCTATCCGCCTGTACAACCTGTCCATACCCGAGAAGAAGGCCTAGTCTGACGACATCACGGACTCACTTGCATCAGGGATCATCACTGCCTCCAAATCACCGGTAGCCGCTGGATTTTTCTTTGTCGGCAAGAAGAATGGCTCCCTACGCCCTTGCATTGACTACCGAAGACTCAACACCATCACAGTCAAGAACCGGTATCCTCTTCCACTCATGTGCTCCTCCTTTGAACCCCTTGCTCCCGCAACCGTCTTCACCAAACTAGACCCCCTTCAGCCTGACCAACGCCCCAGCCGTCTTCCAAGCTCTGGTTAACGACGTTTTGAGAGACATGCTCGAGAAATTTGTGGTTGTTTACCTGGATGATATTCTGGTCTTCTCTCACAACATGCAGGAGCATCAGCAGCACGTCCGCCTGGTTCTACAGCACCTCCTTGAGAACCGCTTGTTTGTCAGGGCAGAGAAATGAGAGTTCCATTCATCTTCAGTAAACTTCCTGGGCCACATCGTCGAGAGGGGTAACATCCGAGCCGACCCCAAGAAGGTCAAGGCAGTGGTGGAGTGGCCTCAACCAACCACCCGTACTGAACTGAGGAGATTCCTAGGCTTGGCTGGATTTTACCGTCGATTCACTCAACTTCAGTAAGGTAGCTGCACCTCTCCACGCGCCAACATCTATGCTTAGTGCTTTTGTGTGGAACAAGAAGGCAGACGTGGCGTTCCAGAGCCTCAAGAGGAGCTTCAGTTCTTCCCCCGTTCTTGTACACCCTGACCCGGACGTGCCGTTCACGGTTGAAGTGGACGCTTCTGACTCCGGGATTGGGGAAGTCTTGTCTCAACGTTCCCGTGGGAATAATTTGTTTCACCCGTGTGCATTTTTTTCTAGACGCCTCTCTCCAGCCGAGAGTAACTATGATGCAGGGAACCAAGAATTGTTGGTAGTCCACGATGCACTGGTCGAATCGAGACACTGGCTGGAGGGGGCCAAGCATCCGTTCCTGATCCTGACCGACCATCGCAACCTCATCCACATCCGCTCCGCTAAACGACTGAATGAAAGGCAGGCTCGCTGGGCGCAATTTTTCTGTTGATTTAACTACACTCTCACCTACAGACCTGGTTACCACGTAACGGCAAGGCGAACGGTCTTTCTCGGATCTTCTCAGAGGAACCCACCATTAGATCTACTGCTGAAACCATCGTTCCCCCTAACCGCATCATTGGGATGGTAACTTGGGAGATCGAGGGCCTGGTCAAGACGGCCCTCCGTTCCGACCCTGGTCCCGGAAACGGACCTCCGAATAGACTGTTCGTCCCAGAACTTTTAAGGGCCAAGGTACTTGACTGGGCTCACTCAAGTGTGTTTACCTGTCACCCCGGAGTCTATAGGTCACTAGCTTTTATTCAACGCCGTTTTTGGTGGCCTTCCATGGAGGCGGATACTCGCGAGTTTGTCGCCGCCTGCAGCATCTGCGCCCGGGACAAGGCAGGCCACAGCCCTCCTGCCGGCCTCTTACACACTCACCATCATTGACATGCTTTCCAAGGCTGCACACTTTATACCATTGTCCAAACTCCCATCCTCTGCTAAAGCCATGGACCTGCTGGTCCAGCGTGTGGTCAGGATCCATGGGATCTCCTCCGACATTGTCTCTGATCGTGGCCCCCAATTCATTTCTTGGGTCTGGCAGGCCTTCTGCAAAGGGATAGGGGCCACGGTCAGTCTGATTTCCGGCTACCACCCCCAAAACAATGGTCAAGCAGAGAGGGCCAACCGGGGGGGGGAGACCATGCTGCGCTGTATAGCTGCCCAACAGCCCAACTCCTGGAGTAAATTTGTTCCATGGGTGGAGTACTCCTTTAACTCCATGACCTGCGCAGCTACTCGTATGTCCCCGTTTGAGTGCTGGCTGGGGTTTCAAGCTCCCTTGTTTCCCTCCCAAGAGATCGAGGTGGCAGCAGGTCCTCCCACCCGGGGCTACCTGAGACGATGCCGCAGAGTGTGAAGGACCGCCCGCACTGCCCTATTGAAGGCGTCTGAAAGGATGTGTCGCAACGCCAACTGGCGGCGCATCCCGGCTCCCAGCCCGGACAGCAGGTGCTGCTTCGGGCAAAGGACCTCGACCTCCCAATCTCCTCCCAGAAGCTTGCACCACGTTTTGTTGGACCTTATATATATATATATATATATATATACATATATACACACATACAGTATATATATATATAAAGTTGCGGTCGAAAGTTTATATACACTTGTGAAGGACATAGTGTCATGGCTGCCTTGAATTTCCAATAATTTCTACAACTCTTATTTTTTTGTGATAGAGTGATTGAAGCACATACTTGTTCTTCACAAAAAACAATCATAAAGTTTGGTTATTTTATGAATTTATTATGGGTCTACTGAAAATGTGACCAAATCTGCTGGGTCAAAAGTGTACATACAGCAACATACTGTACATGATCAATTTTGGTGATGTAGAAAAGTTACAATCAATCAAATCAAATCAAACAAGCTTCATGGCATGGCCTTTTAACTTCATGTGAGTGATTATAATTGACGGCACCTGTTGACTTCTCTGAGCCCATTTAAATAGGGCTCATGTGATGCAGTCATTACACTCGGTTACAAACACGACAATGGTAAAGTCAAAGGAACTCAGCACAGATATGTAAACACGAATCATTGACTTGAACAAGTCAGGAAAGTCACTTCAAAGCAGCTTAAGGTCCCAAGAGCAACTGTGCAGACAAGTGTATGTAAGTATAAAGTGCATGGCAGTTTTGTCACTGCCACAATCAGGAAGAAAACACAAGCGATCACCTGCTGCTGAGAGAAAATTGGTCAAGATGATCAAGAGTCAACCGAGAATCAACAAAAGGCAGGTCTGCAATGTATTGGAAGCTGCTGGAACAAAGGTGTCAGTTTCCACAGTCAAGCGTGTTTTGCATCGCCATGGACTGAGAGGCTACCATGCAAGAAGGAAGCCCTTGCTCCACAAGCAACACCTTAAGGCTCATCTAAAGTTTGGTGCTGATCACATGGACAAAGATAAGACCTTCTGGAGAAAAGTTCTGTGGTCAGATGAAACAAAATTTTAGCTGTTTGGCCACAATACCCAGCAATATGTTTGGAGCAGAAAAGGTGAGGCCTTCAATCCCATGAACACCATCCTAATCAAATCAAATCAAATCAACTTTATTTATAAAGCACATTTAAAAATGTACCACAGGGGTAGCCAAAGTGCTGTACAATGGGCAGGTTACAAGATAATACGAGTACCGAGCAAACACAACACAACACAACCAGAACACGATAAAAAAATAAAATAGAATAAATAAAACATAAAAACAGGTTCACAGCAAGTGTATTATGGGGCGCCATTGCAGGATGGATATCACTCAGTGTTAAAAGCCATGGAATAAAAGTATGTTTTTAAGAGAGATTTAAAAACAGGAAGAGAGGAGGCTTGTCTAAGCCAGAGCTTGGGAGCAGCAACGGCGAAAGCTCTGTCACCTCTAAGCTTCAGCCTTGTGTCAGAGACCGTCAGTAGCAGCTGATCGGCTGATCTTAGGGATCGGGTGGGGCAGTAAGGCTGAAGGAGGTCGGAGAGATAGTTTGGCGCGAGGTTGTTTAGACATTTAAAAACAAATAAAAGGAGTTTAAAATTGATTCGATAACGCACAGGGAGCCAGTGAAGGGACGCTAATATAGGGGTGATGTGCTCACGTCTGCAGGTCTGTGTTAGCAGACGAGCAGCAGAGTTCTGCACGAGCTGCGGGCGGGCGAGGGAGGCCTGGCTAATGCCTACATACAAGGCATTGCAGTAGTCAAGACGAGTCGAGATAAAGGCGTGGATTAATTTCTCGAGATCATGTCCTGATAGAAACGGTTTCACTTTCGCTATTTGGCGTAATTGATAAAAGCTTTTTTGAACAACGCTGCTGATTTGTTTTTCGAATTTAAAATCTGAGTCGAACTTTACCCCCAGGTTTGTGACACAGTCGCTGAGATACGGGGTCAGAGTGCCGAGGTCAACGTTGGGGGAGGGAGAGCGACTTGGACCGAACAACATAACTTCTGTTTTGTCTTCATTTAGGCTCGGGAAGTTAGTTGAAAGCCAGACTTTGATGTCGTGCAGGCAGTCAATAAGACGTTGAACCGTGTTATTTTGTGCCATGGGAAAATAAATCTGGCAATCATTGGCTTAAAAATGAAATGCAATACTGTACTTCCTCAAAATAGAACCAAGGGGGAGAAGGTAAAGCGCAAATAAGATTGGGGCAAGGATTGAGCCCTGGGGGACCCCATGTGGTAAAGGAGCTGTGGAAGACATAAAACTGTCTACTTTTACACAAAAACTCCTGTCGGTTAGGTACGACCGGAACCAGTTGAGGGCGGCGCCCTTAATGCCCACAGAGTTCTCAAGACGAGTGATTAAGGTGGCGTGGTCGACGGTGTCGAACGCAGCAGACAGATCTAAAAGCACCAGGACAACATATTTACCAGAATCAGTTGACAGGAGGATATCGTCAATAATAATAATAATAATAATAATAAAAATAATAATAATGTCAAGCATGGTGGTGGTAGTATTATGCTCTGGGCCTGTTTTGCTGCCAATGGAATTGGTGCTTTACAGAGAGTATATGGGACGATGAAAAAGTAGGATTACCTCCAAATTCTTCAGGTCAACCTAAAATCATTAGCCTGAAGGTTGGGTCTTGGGCGCAGTTGGGTGTTCCAACAGGACAATGACCCCAAACACACGTCAAAAGTGGTAAAGGAATGGCTAAATCAGGCTACAATTAAGGTTTTGGAATGGCCTTCCCAAAGTCCTGACTTAAACCCCATTGAGAACATGAGGACAATGCTGAAGAAACAAGTCCATGTCAGAAAACCAACAAATTTAGCTGAACTGCACACATTTTGTCAAGAGTAGTGGTCAAAAATTCCACCAGAAGCTTGTGAATGGCTACCAAAAGCACCTTATTGCAGTGAAACTTGCCAAGGGACATGTAACCAAATATTAACATTGCTGTATGTATACTTTTGACCCAGCAGATTTGGTCACATGTTCAGTTGACCCATAATAAATTCATAAAAGAACCAAACTTCATGAATGTTTTTGTGACCAACAAGTATGTGCTCCATTCACTCTAGCACACAAAATAAGAGTTGTAGAAATTATTGGAAACTCAAGACAGCCATGACATTATGTTCTTTACAAGTGTATGTAAACTTTTCACCACGACTGTATATCAGTTTTTCAAAAACTTTATCGACAAATCCCAGCTCCAAGTGTACAAAGTGCAGGGAGGACAATGCTTTGGCTGACTACCTCAATTACCACTGCATAGTACACCAACAAGCGTTATGCGCTATAATACTCAACATGAAAGAGATCATTGATGTGGCAACGAAGATCGTCTGTTCTATTCACGCCATAGCTCTTCAAAAACGGCTATTCCGTGCACATCTGGAGAAGGCTGACAGCGACCACTCTGAGTTGTTGCTCCACACTGACATGAGGTGGCTTAGTCGAGGAAAATTCCTGCAAACATTTCGAGAGCTCTGTCCAGAGATTACGTTTTTCCATGCAGCTAGACATGCGGAATACAAGCATCTAAATGACGGTCAGTGGCTGTTAGATTTAGCATTTTTAACCGATCTGACAAACATGTTGAATTACCTTAATATCGAGCTGCAGGGAAAAGACAAAATCAATATGATCAGCTCGGTTAATGCTTTTAAACGAAAAATGCAACATTTCTCTTCAAAGCTGAAGCTCTATGATTTGGCAAACTTCCATAACCTGGCATCAGAGCTGGAGATGCAAGGGAAGGCCTGTATGCAACTTGACAGTGCAGATTGACAATTGTCTGTCAGAGTTTGACAGACGCTTTCAAGACTTTTCTTTGCTGGAGCCAGTCACTACATTCATGTGCTATCCTTTTCAGGAAGGTGCTGAGGTTGATTCACTTGCATCAAAAATTGCAAAACTGTTTCACCACTCTTCTGGAGTGGAAGATGAGATTTTGACACTACAAGTCGACATTCAGCTGAAGTCCAGACCTCATGGACAGTTCTGGAACTTACTCACAGTGGAAAAGTACCCCAACACGAGGAAATGTGCTACCTCCTTGACTGCATTTTTCGGCTCCACTTATTTATGTGAGTCAGCCTTTTCCCACATGAAGATCACTAAATCCAAGTATCGTTCCACCATGACTGATGAACATTTGGAAGTGTGCTTGAGGCTGGCTCTCGGCAGATACTGTCCGAACTATGCATCCCTGACTGATTCCATCCAGTGCAAGTCATCAGGGTAAGGTAATGACAAAAAAGTTACATAGTTAATTGTGTTGTGCAATATGGACTCATTCGGTTTTGGAAGGTACATTAACATACATTGTACATATAAAGAATTCTCAATATATTCATAAATAAATATATGTTTTGCATTTTTGTAGTAGGTAGATCATTTTGGCTTGGTCATTTTATAAGTAGCTCACATGGTGAAAAAGTGTGTGCACCCCTGGTCTAGTACCGTATTTTTCGGAGTATAAGTCGCACCTGCCGAAAATGCATAATAAAGAAGAAAAAAAAACATTTATAAGTCGCACTGGAGCCCGGCCAAACTATGAAAAAAAACTGCGACTTATAGTCCGAAAAATACGGTACACATTTTGGTTTGGCCATTATTTTCACTCATATACGCTCACTCATCCATTTCACCGTTACAAGCTCAGTTACTTGCATGCACGTTGCGTGGCCCATTAATCCTTTTTTAAAAAGTTATATTTAGCCAAAGTTAACGCGATAATAACATGTTAACTATAAGGTCCTTTAACGGCGATAACTTTTTTTAATGCTCGAAAACGTCCGGACTATTTTTTGACCCTCGGCCTGTTCTGTAGGTTGCTTGAGGAAATTGTCGGAGGCAGATATTTACATATATCCGTATTTAAGTGTTACTTCTTTAATTTCATAATCATATTACAAAACAGCTAGTGTTTTTCTTCCAATTGTGGTCTTTTGGTTGTCTGCAAATACTGTGTGCTAACCTTGAGTGTGGAATGTAAGAAAGAGAGATACTCCTTCTTCTTATCTATTCTTATGTCCAGGTGCGGAGGACAATGGGCATGTGTTTAGGCTGGAAAGACAAGACAACGAGGGTGAGAGGGAGAGAGACTTTATAGAAGAGAAGGTTTCCATTTTTGAGGGAGACCATCTTAGCTGCGCGATTGAATGTTCTATGCTGGACTGGTCTCAAGTATATTTACAAAGCTTTGCAAATACATTACAAAATACCTATTCTGTCTCTGGTGGTTCTTCTACTCAGGTTTAAGTGTCGTAAAGAGCTTGGGAGCGACCAGCGACTTGAATTCCCTGGGAGGAACAACTGGTCCAAACGCAACAAAATGTAATGGTGTCCAGTCACTGTGGAATCACAAACGCAGAAATGTACAAAGAAAGCGGGACATTATAAAAGGCTCAGGTCTAAAGCCATGACAAGTCAATTTGATCTTCAATTGCCGTGAGATGACATCATTAGATCGAAGGCTGCTGGCAAGCTTTGTCGCTTGTAGAGAGGACTAGCTTCACGTCCGTGTTTACATTACAGTTGAGTGCATTACTAACATAAAATGGAGATTGTTACTCGAACTGCTTTATTAAGATGGAATAAAAGCTCAGCAGAAAAAAAGACGGTAGCAAGGAAGTCTAAAGTCACTTTAATCGGAGACTTTTGTCAAAATATGTCAAGTTTTTGTCATACCAATCATACACGTCAGGCTTCACATCCGGTCCAACCAACAAAACAACAAAAAATAGTGTTACATTACGATCATCTTTGTCAAAGATGTTTTGTAATGTTATGTGATATTTCTACATAAATAAATGTTTTCTGGTAATAGCGGCAGCGATATGATGACGGTAGACTGTCTAGTGTCTTTGAACAAGTCAGCCTTTTATTTATGTTCACAAACAGCACTGTCAAACTAAATAGACAGAAGTGCGACACACACACACAACGGCTGCATCTTTGAACACTTTCTTTCTCGTCTCGTTCTTTGCTCCCACTGAGACTGGGTTTAATACTGCAGACACGCATGCCACTGCCCTTTGTAGCTACATTGGGAAATTACAGTTCCCTACACAATATTACAATCGCTACAGTATATTCTTGTATAACCTGTTCTGATTGATAGTCTGCAATTACAGAATTTTTAACAGGCTGAATATTACTTTTTTATTAATAGAGAAGGTTGAAAAAGTGTCATGCAACAAAATAAATATGATTAACTTGTACAACATGTAATGTACATAATATCAGAAGCATTTATTCAGGTAGAAATATCACATTACACATTACCAAACATTGTTGACAATAAAAGCATGATTGTAGTAATTCACATTTTATGTTAATACGTGAAACTGGTATCTAAACATGGAAGTGTAGATTCCCCTTTAAATGCAAGTGCTGCTACAACAGGAATACAAATTCGGTATTCCTACAAAGCCCAAAACCAGTGAAGTTGGCACATTGTGTAAATCGTTAATAAAAACAGAATACATTGATTTGCAAATCCTTTTCAACTTCATGGAAGCTGCTTTTATACCCAATCATGGAACCCACCTGTTCCCAATTAGCCTGTTCCCCTGTGGGATGTACCAAATAAGTATTTGATGAGCATTCCTTAACTTTCTCAGTCTTTTTAGCCACTTGTGCCAGCTTTTTTAAAACATGTTGCAGGCATCAAATTCCAAATGAGCTAATATTTGCAAAAAATAACAAAGTTTACCAGTTCGAACATTAAGTATATTGTCTTTGCAGTCTATTCAATTGAATATAGGTTGAAAAAGATTTGCAAATCATTGTATTCTGTTTTTATTTAAGATTTACACAAAGTGCCAACTTCACTGGTTTTGGATTTTGTACAAAATCTGGCAAGACACCAATGCACTGCAGGTAATTCTTTAATAGTCTTCAAAAGCTTGTTTATGTTCTTTTTGTGTTGCGCTGTTTAAAAAAGAATATTGTGTATAAAAAAACAAAAAACAACAACATTTCATTAAAGCAAACTATTTGTTCAGTCATGGTATTAAAACAATTATCTGTCTAGGGTACATTTACTAATGATGAATTAATTGTGATTAACTTTGAGTTAACTATGAACAAACTGCAATTAATCACGATTAAATATTTTAATTGTTTTGACAGCCCTAATGATAATATTTTATGATCTTGAGAGGCCAAAATCGAAATTGTGATTAAAATTTGATTTATTGTCCTGCCCTAGTACTGACTGAACTCCGTTGGTACTACTTGCTACAAATTAACAAACAGTACCACATTTTTTATATCTTTGTTTCTCGTGACATTCTATCCAATTGCAAACTTGACAATGGCTCAAACACTTGGAGCACAAGCACTCAAGCAGCACAAAATACCACAATTTAAACATGCGACACTGTTTAGACATGTTCAAACCCGCAAATAGAAATGGTTTGACTACTGAGTTGTTGTGCATTTTTCAAGAAAGAGAAGAATTTCAACTAAAATCTATTTGAAATACAAGTTGCAAAGCCTCCCAAAAAAGCCTCTAACACCTTACAGATGGTTGGCTCTCTGTGAACAATGTGCAGAAGTGGGGAAGTCTGAAAAAGTTGAACCCAACCATGAAAGCTGTCTAATTAAGAACTTCACAGAACCTCTTCTGCGCTTCATCAACGTAATACACAGCGCTTCTGTCAATCAAACCGCTTGTCATTCAAAGTGAAGGCCTGTCTTAGCTTCCATATGGTTCCGCTGAAAGCAGAACAATAGCATCATGAATCGACTTTTGAAATAAGATTTGTGAGGAACTACCGCGGCTTTTGGTGCTGCTTTTACGTGTGCGTGGGCTCCAACTTTCTGATAAGCGCAAGTGAAGCAGCAGGAGAGAACTTATCTACTAAAAGAAAAAAATAGGTAAGACCAGAAATAAGAGGATGTATTTATTAGGAAGGGAGAATATTTCTGCAATAAAAAATCATGACTGAACATTTTCTGCCTATCAAAATTGAAGTGTGTGCATTGGCAATTGGCCAAATGCCCACTTGCTGGCAGTGTCACAGCTAAGTCTCTATAGTAAGTTTAAAAGTTCAGCCCCCTGATGATTGCTCTCAATCTGTCAGCTGCGTGTTTATGTGTGTGTGTTTGTGTGTGTGTGTGGGAGGCTGAGCCTGAGGCGGACCGTGGGAGAAACACTCTTCTGCTCTTTGACACTCAGTGGCGCACCTTTGCTTTATGCACTGCTCACAGTGGGAATTTAGAGTGCAGAGGGACTACAGAGGTCCTGCTCAAGCACATAAAAATACTGCAATGCACGCCCCTCTCTAATGAGCATTCATGTTCTCAGTCATTGAAGTGTGCAGAAGCCAGACATGATAAAGATTCAAGCAACAGTTATGTTCAAGCAGGTTGAGGAGTCTTACAGTTTCTTAAGAATCCTGAAAGAGATTCCAGCATGTTGGACTGATTAAGGAGTGGTTATAGTGTACAGGACTATTGCATTTAAAGAGACTAAAAATTGACATAATAGTCAGTAAATTGTTTGCTGATGACAGTAACTCCCCACAATTTGCAGGGCTCATGTTCACACCTATGAATAATTGATACGGCTATAAAGATGTCTATTTTTGACACACTAGCTTGGCGTTGACATTCTCCTCAAATTTCAGACAAACATTGGCAATGAAAGTGACTGTTGTACCAACACACACACAATAACATGCATCCGCCTTCTTGCACTGACATCATGTCACCATTACACTGCATGTAACAATATGGAAATTTCATATCACATTTATCAATGTATCAAATGTGATGAATATGTAATGGACCACAATGGAAACAAGCCTTTTGGCTTTTTGTGCCATCCATTTGCCTTTTTAAAGCATTACATGGATTCAATTCTTTAAGGTGTCAATAAACTTCTCAATCAATCAATCAAATTTATTTTAACACACACTACTTATTTTAACCAAGTTTTTAACATAAAGAGACACACAATATAAACATCAGGTATTGTTCTGGCTTCTTAAGAGCCATATTATTTATTTTGAGTTATTAATGTTTATTTATTTATATTATTTAGGGGCAGCATGGCTCAGATGGTAAAGCGGCCGTCCAGAAACTTAAGGGTTCCTGGTATGAATCCAGCTTCCGCCGCTGCCATTGTGTCCTTGGCCAAGTTGAACTTCTTCCTAGTGCCACTCACACTGGTTTTTAAATGTGGATGAATGTTTGGTGGTGGTCGGAGAGACCACAGGCACAAATTGGCAGCCATGTTTCCATCTACCCTAGGGCAGCTGTGCCTATATGTAGCTTACCACCATCACTGAGAATGTGGAGTGAATAATTAATGGATTCTCAGTTTTTACTGTAAAGTGTCTAGAAAAGCTAAATATAAATTAGGGATGTCATGATATGACAATTTCTTACCACAGATACTGTGACCAAAATGATCACGTTTATCATTATGATCGCGGTATTTTTAAATGTGCTCCAAATTTTTTAAAAGTATTTATACTGAAATTTTTTAAGCAAGTTGTATTTAAAAAAAAACCCACAAACAACACATTTTAAAATGATTTCCTATGTAGAATAATCATTATTATCTGTTTCATGTAACTCAAGTAGAAATTGAATGTGCATATGAAAACAACACAAGCATTATCAACAAAGTAATATGGCAGAAACGAAATAACATACATTTAAAAAAAAAAAAAGAAAATTGTGTAAGATAGCATCTTATGGAACAGCTAAACAATAACAAATTTAAGAATTTTGCAGGATGGCACCTGATGGCTACAAGACGTAACTGCACTTTTTGTCCATATAGATAAAAATAGTGTTCATATATGAGATCTAGTCTTACCATAGGGCTACACGATTATGGCCAAACTAATTATCACAATTATTTTGATCAATATAGAAATTATGATTATTAATCACGAATAGTATTGTTAGGGGTGGGGTGTGAACACAACGCCATCATGTAATTTGTAATGTCAAACACAAATGCTTTAGATACACGCTATCCCTATATTTAAAGACAAATACCGTATTTTTCGGACTATAAGTCACATTTTTTTTCATAGTTTGGCCGGGGGTGCGACTTATACTCAGGAGCGACTTATGTGTGAAATTATTAACACATTACCGTAAAATATCAAATAATATTATTTAGCTCATTCACGTAAGAGACTAGACTTATAAGCTTTCATGGGATTTAGGGATTAGGAGTGACAGATTGTCTGGTAAACGTATAGCATGTTCTATATGTTATAGTTATTTAAATGACTCTTACCATAATATGTTACATTAACATACCAGGCACGTTCTCAGTTGGTCATTTATGCGTCATATAACGTACACTTATTCAGCCTGTTGTTCACTATTCTTTATTTATTTTAAATTGCCTTTCAAATGTCTTGGTGTTGGCTTTTATCAAATAAATTTCCCCCAAAAATGCGACTTATACTCCAGTGCGACTTATACGCCGAAAAATACGGTATTTGTGTTTTTGTTAAATAATAGTATCAACGTTTCAGCTTTTTCTCATTACTTGATGCCTTTATCTCTATGTTTACATTTTGATGGACGTATTTTTTTAAGTAAGGTACATTTTGTGTAGATTTACATGTACTAAATGTATGTACATATACAGTACATGCTGTATCGGGACAGATCCATTAAGAGTTTGAGCAGAAATATGTCGTACAGGAATTATATGTAAATTATTACTATACACCGTAAAACATTAACAAAATGCTATGTCACATGAATGTTTTTTAAAGTAATTACTTTGTGAAATGGAAAAAACAAAGCAAGTAATGTAAAAAAAACATGGCGTTTACTTTTTGATATCAATATAAAACACAAAGCAGTTTGACTAATAAAGGTACATTCGAATAATCAAACTTTGTTCTTCTTAGGGCTGGCTGATTATATAATTGTGATCAATTATCGCGATTAATTTGAGTTTGATCACGGTGATCAGCTGTTAGCACTTTTACCTCGATCAAACATGACGGAAATGTCTGTTAGAAGTTACCGCAGTAGTAAACTGTAGGGAAACAATAACACTTGGTATTATCCTGCACAGAACAATCCGCCTTTATTGACCGTGATCTTGTGTGTGTCTGTGGATGTGTGTGTGTGTGTGTGTTTGTGTACGTTTGTGTGTGTTTTTGTAAAAATGTTTGTGTCCGTGTGTGCGCGAAACCCCCCGTTCCAACGTTGCAAAAGTGGGGCTTGTCACGACATAAGTAATGTCCAATTAGCTTCATACCTCTTCCCCCTTTCAAATCTGGAAGTGCAGCCCAGAAGAACAAAATTAAGAAAAATGATGATCACGAGCATAGAAGTTGAAACAACACTTAAAAAAGGGCAGCGGCTTTAGTGACAGACTATAGTAGTTTCACTATCTGTAGCAGCTCACGAGTATTCCTGCCCTGAATGCGGACTCAAAAACATTTTTTTGTGACTGAACTATTGTAGGGCAGCACGGTGGAACAGGGGTTAGTGCATGTTCCTCACAATACGAAGGTCCTGAGTAATCCTGAGTTCAATCCCAGGCTCAGGATCTTTTTGTGTGGAGTTTGCATGTTCACCCTGTAACTGCGTGGGTTCCCTCCGGGTACTACGGCTTCCTCCCACCTCCAAAGACATGCACCTGGGGATAGGTTGATTGGCAACACTAAATTGGCCCTCGTGTGTGAATGTGAGTGTGAATGTTGTCTATCTGTGTTGGCCTTGCGATGAGGTGGCGACTTGTCCAGGGTGTACCCCGCCTTCCGCCCGAATGCAGCTGAGATAGGCTCCAGCACCCCCCGCAACCCCAAAAGGGACAAGCGGTAGAAAATGGATGGATGGATGGATGGATGAACTATTCTATTGGCGTCGACTGGCAGAATCCACAAACCCACTAATTTAGTCAACAAAAGGCATTTTTATATCTAAACATTTTTAATCAGACTTTATGTTTATGTGTCTGCAAAGATTCAACTCCTGTGATTTAACATGTACTAAAAAACTCTGCAGATACTTTTTGTTCAAATAATTTTTGAGTTTGTAGATAAAATACATTTACTCCTGAAATAATCATGAAACTTGTTGTATGTGTTGGTACAGATTATTTTACAGTACCTCAAATTCAAACTGCACTTTAATGTTGTCATGCTTCTGTATTCTACATGCCATACCAGACCTGCTCCTAACATGTCTTATGCTGCAGAGCCCATATTTGGTGTTTCCTTAGGCGGAGCCACTTTCCCCACACCTGATTGCACTTTGTAATCAGGCCTTCATAAGCCCTACTGTTGCTACTCTGGTCACGGGATTGCTCCTCTGCCATGCCTGCTCTGGTTCCTTAGCCTGTGTAGATGTGTTTGCCTGGCTTGTCAAGTGAGTTTTTTCTTTTGACCTTTTACCAGTTTTTGTTCACTGGCTTTGCTCCCATTTTGTATTTTGTTTTTCACGGCAACTATATGTTTCCGTCGCTTTTTGTAAATCATTTGGACTTTGAGTTTTTTCACATCTGTGTGCTCCCTTTGTTAATAAATCGTTTTGTATTGACTCTCTTCCTTACAAGATTGAACTTCTGCATCACGTACAGACCTGGTTCACAAAACACCAAACCTGATTCCCTGTCCAGAATGCATGGCCCATGTCTGGACGACCACGCCCCAGAACCCATCATACCTGGGACACATTTTGTGGGGGGTCTGCAGTGGGAGGTTGAAAAGAGAGTCACCGATGCCATCAGAGACATCCAGATTCCTAATAATTGCCCTTCTGACAAGATGTTCGTCCCAGAAGAGGCACGGACAGAGATTCTTCAGTGGGGATACTCCTCTAAGATTACTTTTCATCCTGGCATCAACTGCACCCAGTTCCTGATCTCCCAGAAGTTCTGGTGGCTGTCCATGTCAAAGGATAGAAAGAATTGTGTTGCTGCCTGCTCGGTCTGTGCCCGTAATAAGCCCTCTCAACGTACTCCTGCTGGCCTTCTCTGTTCATTGCCCATCCCTCCCGCCCATGGTCACACATCTCCCTGGATTTCATTACTGGTTTACCACAGTCTCACAAGAACCGTCATTCTAAACGTGGTGGACAGATTCTCCAAGACGGCTCACTTCATTGCCGTGCCCAAGATACCATCTTCACTGGAAACTGCCAAGCTTCTATGGCCTCCCATGTGACCTGGTTTATCTCACAAGTTTGGAGGGCATTCTGCAAAGCACTAGGAGCCTCTGCTAGTCTTTCCTAAGGTTACCACCCACAGTCCAACAGCCAGACTGTGCAGGTCAACCAGGACCTTGAAGCAACACTCCGGTGTTTGTCACCAGCACCCTTCCTCTTGGTCCACCCACCTACCCTGCGTGGAATATGCCCACAACACACTCTCTTCACCTGCGACAGATATGTCACCATTCAAGACTGCATATGGTTATCAGTCGCCTCTGTTCCCCTCTTAGGAATCTGCTATCATCATTCCTTCTGTGCATTCTCATCTTTGATGAGCCCACTGTGTCTGGCGAGACACCCATACACTGCCCTTTCACGCACTGCTTCCCGCAATAAGATTATCGCGAAACGTCAAATGTTATACCTCCATCTTACCCCCCGTGTCAAGAGGTCTGGCTCTATACTCGCGATGTCCATCTGGCAGGAATGTCTAAAAAGCTGGGTCCTAGGTTCATTGGTCCATTTGAGATTGAGGCCATCATCAGCCCTGTCAATGTAAGGCTCAAACTTCCTTCATCCATCAAATTAACCCTGTTTTCCATGTCTCCTGGATCAAGCCGGTCTCCTCCAGCTTGCTTGAGTTCACCGGCATTGCCTCCTCGTCCTCCTCCTCGCACGATCGATGGCCAGTCAGCATATACAGTTAAATGTATTCTCCTTTCTCGGAGATGGGGGAGGGGTTTACAGTCGATGGAGGATTGGGAGGGTAATGGGCCTGAGAAGCGTTCATGGGTCTCTCGTTGTCGTACCTTAGATCCAAGCCTTATTCGGGACTTCTACTCACATCATCTGGGTAAGCCAGAGGGTCTGGTAGAGGGTATCTGTTAAAGGGGGTGGGGTTACTGTAATGCTTTTTGGGGTGGGGTGGCTTGGTTGGTAGAGCCACCATGCCAGCAACTTGAGGGTTCCAGATTTGAACCCTGCTTCTGCCATCCTCGTCACTGCCGTTGTGTCCTTGGGCAAGATACTATACCCACCTGCTCCCAGTGCCACCCACACTGGTTTAAATGTCCATCCATCCATCCATCTTCTTCCGCTTATCCGAGGTCGGGTCGCGGGGGCAGCAGCCTAAGCAGGGAAGCCCAGACTTCCCTCTCCCCAGCCACTTCGTCTAGCTCTTCCTGTGGGACCCCGAGGCGTTCCCAGGCCAGCCAGGAGACATAGTCTTCCCAACGTGTCCTGAGTCTTCCCCGCGGCCTGCTACCGGTCGGACGTGCCCTAAACACCTCCCTAGAGAGGCGTTCGGGTGGCATCCTGACCAGATGCCCGAACCACCTCATCTGGCTCCTCTTGATGTGGAGGAGCAGCGGCTTTACTTTGAGCTCCTCCCGGATGGCAGAGCTTCTCACCCTATCTCTAAGGGAGAGCCCCGCCACCCGGCGGAGGAAACTCATTTTGGCAGCTTGTACCCGTGATCTTGTCCTTTCGGTCATAACCCAAAGCTCATGACCATAGGTGAGGATGGGAACGTAGATCGACCGGTAAATTGAGAGCTTTGCCTTCCGGCTCAACTCTTTCTTCACCACAACGGATCGATACAGCGTCCGCATTACTGAAGACGCCGCACCGATCCGCCTGTCGATCTCACGATCTACTCTTCCCTCACTCGTGAACAAGACTCCGAGGTACTTGAACTCCTCCACTTGGGGCAAGATCTCCTCCCCAACCCGGAGATGGCACTCCACCCTTTTCCGGGCGAGAACCATGGACTCGGACTTGGAGGTCCTGATTCTCATCCCAGTCACTTCACACACAGCTGCGAACCGATCCAGTAAGAGCTGAAGATCCTGGCCAGATGAAGCCATCAGGACCACATCATCTGCAAAAAGCAGAGACCTAATCCTGCAACCACCAAACCAGATCCCCTCAACGCCTTGACTGCGCCTAGAAATTGTCCATAAAAGTTATGAACAGAATCGGTGACAAAGGGCAGCCTTGGTGGGGTCCAACACTCACTGGAAACGTGTCCGACTTACTACCGGCAATGCGGACCAAGCTCTGGCACTGATCATACAGGGAGCGGACTGCCACAATCAGACAGTCCGATACCCCATACTCTCTGAGCACTCCCCACAGGACTTCCCGAGGGACACGGTCGAATGCCTTCTCCAAGTCCACAAAACACATGTAGACTGGTTGGGCAAACTCCCATGCACCCTCAAGGACCCTGCCGAGAGTATAGAGCTGGTCCACAGTTCCACGACCAGGACGAAAACCACACTGTTCCTCCTGAATCCGAGGTTCGACTATCCGGCGTAGCCTCCTCTCCAGTACACCTGAATAGACCTTACCGGGAAGGCTGAGGAGTGTGTTCCCACGATAGTTAGAACACACCCTCCGGTTCCCCTTCTTAAAGAGAGGAACCACCACCCCGGTCTGCCAATCCAGTGGTACCGCCCCCGATTTCCACGCGATGCTGCAGAGTCTTGTCAACCAAGACAGCCCCACAGCATCCAGAGCCTTAAGGAACTCCGGGCGGATCTCATCCACCCCCGGGGCCTTGCCACCGAGGAGCTTTTTAACTACCTCAGCAACCTCAGCCCCAGAAATCGGAGAGCCCACCACAGACTCCCCAGGCACTGCTTCCTCATAGGAAGACGTGTTGGTGGGATTGAGGAGGTCTTCGAAGTATTCCCTCCACCGATCCACAACATCCGCAGTCGAGGTCAGCAAAACACCATCCTCGCCATACACGGTGTTGATAGTGCACTGCTTCCCCTTCCTGAGGCGGAGGATGGTGGTCCAGAATTGCTTCGAAGCCGTCCGGAAGTCGTTTTCCATGGCCTCACCGAACTCCTCCCATGTCCGAGTTTTTGCCTCTGCGACCGCTGAAGCCACACACCGCTTGGCCTGTCGGTACCTGTCCGCTGCCTCAGGAGTCCTATGAGCCAAAAGAACCCGATAGGACTCCTTCTTCAGCTTGACGGCATCCCTCACCGCCGGTGTCCACCAACGGGTTCTAGGATTACCGCCACGACAAACACCAACTACCTTGCGGCCACAGCTCCAATCAGCCGCCTCGACAATAGAGGCGCGGAACATGGTCCATTCGGACTCAATGTCCAGCACCTCCCTCGTGACATGTTCAAAGTTCTTCCGGAGGTGGGAATTGAAACTCTCTCTGACAGGAGACTCTGCCAGACGTTCCCAGCAAACCCTCACAATGTGTTTGGGCCTGCCAGGTCTGTCCGGCATCCTCCCCCACCATCGCAGCCAACTCACCACCAGGTGGTGATCGGTAGAAAGCTCCGCCCCTCTCTTCACCCGAGTGTCCAAAACATGAGGCCGCAAATCTGATGACACAACTACAATGTCGATCATGGAACTGCGGCCTAGGGTGTCCTGGTGCCAAGTGCACATATGGACACCCTTATGTTTGAACATGGTGTTTGTTATGGACAATCTGTGACGGGCACAAAAGTCCAATAACAAAACACCGCTCGGGTTCAGATCCGGGCAGCCATTCTTCCCAATCACACCTCTCCAGGTTTCACTGTCGCTGCCAACATGAGCATTGAAGTCCCCCAGTAGAACGAGGGAATCACCCGGGGGTGCACTCTCAAGTACTCCCTCGAGTGAATCCAAAAAGGGTGGGTACTCTGAGCTGCGGTTTGGCGCGTAAGCGCAAACTGCAGTCAGGACCCGTTCCCCCACCCGAAGGCGGAGGGAAGCTACCCTCTCGTCCACCGGGTTGAACTCCAACGTGCAGGCTCTGAGCCGGGGGGGCAACAAGAATTGCCACCACAGCCCGTCGCCTCTCACTGCCGGCAACGCCAGAGTGGAAGAGAGTCCAGCCCCTCTCGAGAGAACTGGTTCCAGAGCCCTTGCTGTGCGTCGAAGTGAGTCCGACTATATCTAGCTGGAACTTCGCCACCTCGCGCACTAGCTCAGGCTCCTTCCCCCCCAGCGAGGTGACGTTCCACGTCCCAAGAGCTAGCTTCTGTAGCCGAGGATCGGACCGCCAAGTGCCCTGCCCTCGGCTGCCGCCCAGCTCACATCGCACCCGACCTCTATGACCCCTGCTATGGGTGGTGAGCCCATTGGAGGGGGGACCCACGTTGCCTCTTCGGGCTGTGCCCGGCCGGGCCCCATGGGGACAGGCCCGGCCACCAGGCGCTCGCCATCGTGCCCCACCTCCGGGCCTGGCTCCAGAGGGGGGCCCCGGTGACCCGCGTCCGGGCAAGGGAAATCTGGGTTCCTTGTTCGTTTTCTTCAGAGGTTTTCGAGCTGCTCTTTGTCTGATCCCTCACCTAGGACCAGTTTGTCTTGGGAGACTCTACCAGCCCCCGGACAACATAGCTCCTAGGATCATTGGGACACGCAAACTCCTCTACCACGTTAAGGTGGTTTAACTGTAACTTAGATAATGGATTTCACTATGTAAAGCGCTTTGAGTCACTAAACAAAAGCGTTACATAAATTCACTTCACTTCACTTCTCTATTACATGCCATGCCAGACCCGTTCCTAACATGTCTTCTGCTGCAGAGCCCATATTTGGGGTTTCCTGGGGCGGAGCCACTTTACAATCAGGCCTTTATAAGCCTATGGTCACCGGATTTTCAAAATGAAACTGAACATTAAATATTTTTCTCCTCCGCTGTATACATATTGAAAATTATGACATTCATCCATCCATTTTCTACCGCTTATCCCTCTTGGAGTCGTGGGGGGTGCTGCAGCCTATCCCAGCTGCACTTGGGCGGAAGCGTGGTACACTCTGGACAAGTTGCTCCGTCATCGCAGCATTTATGTCAGTTTTGATAAGGAACATATTTAAATAAAGTAAAATAAATAACATAACAAACTATAAAACCAACCCCACCACCCGACACACTTCAATGTCGCTGGCCAAAACACAATTTTTAAGTTGTGACACTGAAAATCAATTTTGGCATTGTAGAAAAAAATGTACTGGTGCTAACTAAGGTCCCATTGACATACAATAACACATATACAATTTGTATATTTTTTATATAATATGAAGTGTTTTTCTAGAAGTAATTATTCAGCTTTCCCTTAGGTTCAATCATTTTTCAGTGACAGCTTATTCTTTTTTTCAGTGTTATTATTTGTAAATTTCTACTCATTGGTCTTAATTTTCAGTTGTATTTTTTAACTTTGAATGTAATGGAATTTCTTTTGGCGTGAAGTGAAGGGTTTGAGAAGAAGGGCTAGGAATTTTTATTTTTCTAATGGAACCTTTTTTCGTGCCAATATTAGGCATCAATATTTAAGGGTTTTCTAAATTCCCAACACTTTCTCCTAGGGTGACCAAGTGTCCGGATTTAGGCCGGACAGTCCGGATTTTTAATGCCCTGTCCGGCATCCGGCGCAGCATCAAGCCGGACATGTATTTGTCCTCCTTTTTGAGGCACTAGGCTTGAAGAGCGGAGTTTTTTCATCTTTGCTGGGCTGCAGCGCAATAGCCAATCAAAGACCGTAAAAAAATGTCCCCAACGCAGTAACATACCAAATGATTGGCTAAGAGCGGTGTCGGATACAAATCTGCTTATCATTGGTTAAAAAAGTAAACAAGGGTTCATGTGCTGCTGCGGCATGACATTGACAGAAAGTTAGCATCATGCCAAAACGCAAGACCTCGTTTAATTCTGAATGGATAAAAGAGCACAAATTTATAACGAAAAGCAGTCGAGACTCATTCCATGGCTTCTGCACACTTTGTCGATGTGATGTCGACGTAAGTAGTCAGGGGAAAGCTGCAATTGAACGGCATGCGGGTACAGATAAACATTAAAGTAATAAACGTGCGGCAGGACATTTTTTCGTGAAGTTTCGTTACCCCTGGATGACAAGATAACCGCTGCGGAGCTGTGCAAAGTGTACCATGCTGTAAAGCATCACCAGTCCTACAGAAGTTTAGACTGCGGCATGAAAGTGGACCGGGAGATTTTCAGTGACTCGCCCACAGCTAAAGGGATGGCCTGTGGCCGAACAAAAGCCAAGGCATTGTGCGAGAACGTCATCGCTCACTATTCGGTACAGGAACATACCGACTACATAAAAGAAAACAACATACCCTTTTCCGTGGCAACCGACGCCTCAAATAAAGGAATAAACAAGTGTTTTCCCATTGTGGTAAGGTATTTTCACTTTGATGAAGGCATCTAACATGTCCTGTTGGATTTTTATAGTGACAGCAACGAAACGTCAGAAGCCATAACAAACCAGCTGCTGGCAAAACTTGAGATGTCTGGCTTAGAGGTGAAAAACATGTCTGCATATGCAGCACACAATGCCAGTGTCAATTATGGCAAACAGTGTGTATCAAAAGCTGAAACTGAGCCAAAAAGATGTGCTCCCTGCAAACTGTTTGGCCCATATTCTGCATAACGCAACCAGATATGCAGCAAGCAGCCTTGATGTTGATGTGGAAAATTTTTTGTGGCATTTTTTTTAAATTATATATGCTACCTGTTAATTGTTGTTTACATTTAAGTCCACACATGTTATGCTTTGTGGCACTCTGCACTTGAAAAGATTAATCTCAGTGGTCACTTTTTGAACATCACAATGTATTGAATAAATACAAATACTGTTAACAAACACTTGACTTTAATATTGTTTCCTAGTCAGCCACACAAACATCATCTTTAAACCACTCAAAATTGTACTATAAAACCATAGTCCTATGTACACCACAGTAATTTATTGATATGCCGCATAATGTCCTCCTTTTTGGTGTCATGGAAATGGTCACCCTACTTTCTCCTTAGTAGCACTGAAATGGAAGTATGGTGTTTTCTGCTAAATTTAAGAGTTAAAGGAAACTAATGAGCTGAGTCAAACCCCTCATTCAATAGTTAATTGAGAGTGATTGTCCATAGTAGGAGGAGGAGCTACAATCAAACAACATTGGCATGTACTATAGACAACTAAAATAAATACAAGGAGCATAGGGAATGACATCCTTACACAAGTACTGTAGATTAAAAAAAAAAAAAGAGAAGGACTGAGTGCATATAAGTGTATAGTGTTATTAAACTGCATTTATCGTATTACAATAGTCATTCTTCTTCTTTCTACCAAGCATCAGACCTGCTAGCTTGATATTTCAGCATGTAATCCTGTCTACAAAGCTCTCTGGTCAATTGCTTCTACAACTGAGGGGAACAGAGGTCGATACCAACAGCTGACCTGTGAAGTGAACAGCAATTTGGATTCCGCTGCAAAACACAAGCAGATAAACTCCTAAAAATCCATGCTACCTCTACCAAAGGTTCGGAGGTAGTGTTTGCACCGTGGGTGGTTTGTCTGTCTCCTTGTCTGCTCTCCTCTCTGCAAGGTAGACAACTCAAAAATGACTTTGAGGAGCACAGCATGGAACATAGAACTAGCTGTAATCATAATCTGAGTTTGAACTATTGGACTTCACAAAATAAACTTATTTTTCTTTTTCTTTACTTTGCCAATATACACCTCTGGCCCTTTGTACCAAAACTACAGTAGCGACTGCAGACTGCATTCCACATGTGATGCAGCAGATCCCACTAATCTTACCAGTCTATAAATCTCTAATGAATCTGGGAATGAAGCCAAACTGAGAGATTGTGAGATCACTGATGTTACAATCCTTGTTGTTTTTATCAATAAACACGTAAATCAACTAATAGTAATAATAATAATAATAATGAATTAAATATATATATATATATATATATATATATATATATATATATATATATATTATATAAATATATATACATCTATTAGATACTCAAACCGCTCACAGAGAAGAACCCATCATTCATTCACTCCACATTCACTTGAGGGTGGTAAGCTACATTTGTAGCCACAGCTGCCCTGGGGTAGGCTGACGGAAGCATGGCTGCCAGTTTTTGAGCCTACGGCCCCTCCGACCACCACCCATCATATTGTCACCAGTGTGAGGGTGAAGTGTCCTGCCCAAGGACACAACTGCAATGATTCGGATGGCAAGCAACAGGGGCGAACCTGCAACCCTCAAGTTTCTGGTACGACTGCTCTACCCACCACGCCATGCCGCTATAACACTGACATAACTTTGGTAACTAACAATGGTAACTAACAATCCTAACCCTGAGTTTATATCCTAAAATCACAAGGCCAAGCAGAATCTCAGGACACAGCGCCACACTCATTGATAATATTTTTACTGACGATTTTGATAATAATACCACAAGTGGCCTGCTAATATCCGACATCAGTGATCACCTGCCAGTTTTCATAATCGATGACGGAAACTACAAAAAGAGGAACATTGATGAAACATTTAGAAGAATATGTACAGAACAAAGTATGACAGCTTTCAAAAATGATCTGCGAAAACAAAGTTGGGAAAATGTGTACAGTGAAAATGATGTAGATGATGCATATGGTATTTTTTTAATACCTCTGAGATGCTTTATGACAAACACTGTCCATTGAAACAACTTAGTAAGAAGCAAAATAAAAATAAACAAACATGGATGACAAAAGGACTGAAAATTGCTTGCAAAAAGAATACATTGTATAGAACATGTACAACACAAAGATCTACAGAGGCAGAAAACAAGTACAAAATGTATGAGAACAAGTTAACTGGCATACTACGAACAAATAGAAAGGAATATTAGAGTCAATTGTTGGACAGGAACAAAAACAATGAGAGCAACATAGGACATCCTAAATAGCATTATTAAAAATTGTGCTAAGAGGGACTATCCTAAATACTTCTCAGATGGAAATGTAAAAAATTACAATATGAACGAAGTACTTGAAAGCTTCACTAAGTACTTTGTGAACATTGGACCAAATCTGGAGGAAAATATTCCAGATCCCGAGTCAGTTGAGGACTTGAATGACACTGTAGACAGAAACCCCAACTCTATGTTCCTCGAAGGAGTGACAAAAGAGGAAATATTCAATATTGTGGGAAAAAAAAGGTCAATCCAAGACCTCAACTGATTGTAACGTAATTGATATGGAAAAAAAAAAGGTTATTGAAGAGATTTCAGAACCTTTAACATGAATCAGCAACCTATCATTTCAAACAGACAAATTCCAAGATAAAATAGCAATAGCAAAAGTCGTACCAATTTATACGACTTGTGACAAACACCAGTTTACAAACAACAGACCGTTTTTTCTACTTTCACAATTTTCAAAAAATATTGAAAAACTTAACAGATTAGACAAATCCATAAATAAAAACAAAACACTCACAGACAACCAATACGGATACAGAGTTAACATCTCAACATCAATGGCATTAATCAAATAACGCAGGAGATCACCAATGCAATAGAAAGCAAAAAATGTGCTGCTGCAGTGTTTATGGATTCAACAAAATTTGACACAATTGATAACAGCATCTTAATAAACAAATTAGAAAGGTATGGAATCAGAGGGTTGGTCTTGAACTGGGTTAGAAGCTACTTAACCAACAGGAAGCAATACATGAAGATAGGCGAACACACTTCTACAGAGCTGAAAATATTTTGTGGCGTACCACAGGGATCATACTGGGACCAAAATTGTTCAATCTTTATATAAACGACATTTGTAAAGTTACTAAGGACTTAAAGTTAGTAATATTTGGAGATGATACAACTGTGTTTTGTTCAGGAGAGAACACACAAAAGCTAACACAAATAACAGAAGAAATTAACACATTAAAAAGATGGTTTGACAAAAACAGACTATCTTTGAATCTCAGTAAAACTAAAATAATACTATTTGGTAACAGTAGAAGGAGAAGTCAAACACAAATACAAATAGATGAAGTAGACATTGAAAGGGTAAAAGAAAACAAATTTTTGGGTGTAATAGATGATAAAATGAACTGGAAACTTAATGTAAAAAATATACAACATAAAGCAGCAAGAAACACGTCAATAATGAATAAAGCAAAACATGTTCTGGACCAAAAATCACTTCATATTCTTTACTGCTCGCTACTGTTACCATATATAAGTTATTGGGTAGAAATATGGGGAAACAACTACAAATGTGCGCTTCATTCACTAACGGTGTTACAAAAAAGATCAATTAGAATAACACATAATGTTGGATATAGAAAACATACAAACCCTTTATTTATTGAATCACAAATATTGAAATTAAACGATTTGGTGCATTTGCAAACATCTAAGATTATGAAGAAAGTTAACTATAACCTACTGCCCAAGAATGTGCAACAATTCTTCTCGACAAAAACGGAGAAATATAACAGCGGAAAATGTAATTTAAAACATTTGTATGCTCGCACAACACTTAAACCTTTAGCATATCCGTATGTGGAATTAAATAATGGAATGGATTAACCAAATAAATCAAACAAAGCACCAATATGATTCAGTTTAGGAGACTGTTCAAACTACAAGTGTTCACAAAGTACACAGAAGAACAATTATGATGAATATTTTGAACCCTTATTTTTTTTTGAGATAAAGATTATTTATGCATTAAATAATAGTTTACCTAATATGGCATATTATTTATTTCTGATTTATTTAGTCACTGTTGTGTTACAGAGAACAAGGAATGGGATACAATTGCTATGGTATGAAAAGGGGTAGGATTAAATAAACTCAGCTTCTTCTTACTCCTTTTCGGACGTGCTGTAATGAAACAACTGGAAATATGTGATACATTACATTGTATCGTATGCATGTTCGGAATAAACTGAAACTGAACTGAATTGAACTAGAATTTTGCATTGCTTGTGTATAAAGTACACTGCCTAGCCAAAAAAAAGGTCACACTCTTTCCCTGGAATGCCTTTAGCTTTGAATACAGCACACATCCCCTGTGGTATAGTTTCCACAAGCTTCTGCAAGGTCACATTTATTTCTGTCCCATGTTGGTTTTGGACTGCTGCACAAAGATGGTGTTTTCCCTACTAGGGATGGACGATATGGCCAAAAATGGCGTGATGTACAAACCCCGTTTCCATATGAGTAAAGAAATTGTGTTAGATGTAAATATAAACGGAATACAATGACTTGCAAATCCTTTTCAACCCATATTCAATTGAATGCACTACAAAGACAAGATATTTGATGTTCAAACTCATAAACTTTATTTTTTTTTTGCAAATAATAATTAACTTAGAATTTCATGGCTGCAACACGTGCCAAAGTACCGTATTTTCCGCACCATAAGGCGCCCTGGGTTATAAGCCGCGCCTTCAATGAACGGCATATTTCAAAACTTTGTCCACCTATAAGCCGCCCCGTGTTGTAAGCCGCATCTAACTGCGCTAAAGGAATGTCAAAAAAACAGTCAAGATAGGTCAGTCAAACTTTAATAATATATTAAAAACCAGCGTTCTAACAACTATGTTCACTCCCAAAATGTACGCAAATGTGCAATCACAAACATAGTAAAATTCAAAATAGTGCAGAGCAATAGCAACATAATGTTGCTCGAACGTTAATGTCACAACACACAAAATAAACATAACGCTCACTTTCTGAAGTTATTCTTCATTCATAAATCCCTCGAATTCTTCTCCTTCGGTGTCCGAATTGAAAAGTTGGGCGAATGTGGGATCCAAAATGGCCGGCTCCGTCTCGTCGAAGTAATCGGAGTCAGTGTCGCTGTTGTCCAGCAGTTCTGTGAATCCTGCCTTCCGGAAAGCTCGGACCACAGTTGTGACCGAAATATCTGCCCAGCCATTTACGATCCACTGGCAGATGTTGGCGTATGTCGTCCGGCGCTGTCTCCCTGTCTTAGTGAAGGTGTGTTCGCCTTCGGTCATCCATTGTTCCCACGCCGTTCGCAGTCGTGATTTGAATGCCCTGTTGACACCAATATCCAGCGGTTGGAGTTCTTTGGTTAATCCACCCGGAATGACGGCGAGTGTTGTATTTGTGTGCTTCACTTGTTTTTTGACACCATCTGTGATGTGGGCGCGCATGGAGTCGTATATCAACATGGACGGAGCTGCGTGAAAAAAGCCACCCGGCCTCTTCGCGTAAACTTCCCTTAACCACTCGCTCATCTTTTCTTCATCCATCCATCCCTTCGAGTTAGCTTTTATGATGACGCCGGCTGGAAAGGTCTCTTTTGGCAAGGTCTTCCTTTTGAATATCACCATGGGTGGAAGTTTCTGGCCATTAGCATGGCAAGCTAGAACCACAGTGAAGGACGACTTCTCATTCCCTGTGGTGCGAATATTCACCGTACGTGCTCCCGTTGTATCCACAGTGCGGTTCACAGGAATATCAAAAGTCAGTGGAACCTCGTCCATGTTGATAATGTTCTCTGGCCGGATCTTTTTTTCAGCTATCTTGTTTTTACAATATGCACGGAAAGTAGCCAGCTTTTCTTGAAAGTCTTTAGGCAGTTGCTGTGAAATAGTAGTCCGTGTGCGGATGGAGAGATTGCGTCTTTTCATGAACCGGAAACACCAAGAAGCACCACCTTTAAAATCATCCAGGTGAAGTTCGCTTGCTAGCGCTGTTGCCTTCATTCGAATAGTGATGGTGCTGACACTTCTGCTTGCTGCTCTCTGCTCAACAACCCACTGTTCGAGTTTGTCCTCCAACAGTTGCCATCTTGCTTTGTTCCCTCGGAAACTCTGTTTTGTCTTCTTTACCTGGCGCAGGTCATCTTCTTGCTTCCTCCACCTACGCACCATTGATTCATTTATGTTATATTCTCTTGCTGCTGCTCTATTTCCGTGTTCTTCGGCATGACTTATTGCCTTAAGTTTAAATTCTGCGTTATACGCGTGTCGCTTAGTAGGAGCCATTTTGTGGTCTGGTCTTTACAGATGTAAACACACAAAGGAAATAAAACGTAATATCCGCGCGCTTCTTCTTCTTCTACCGGGGCGGGTGGTTGCTTACAGTAGAAGAAGCGCTTCCTGTTCTATGGGGGCGGGTGCTTACCTTGGCGGTTGCTTGCGTAGAAGAAGAAGCGCTTCCTGTTCTACCGGGAAAAAAGATGGCGGCTGTTTACCGTAGTTGCGAGACCGAAACTTTATGAAAATGAATCTTAATATTAATCCATATATACAGCGCACCAGGTTATAAGCCGCACTGTCAGCTTTTGAGTAAATTTGTGGTTTTTAGGTGCGGCTAATAGTGCGGAAAATACGGTAGTTGGGAAAGGGCATGTTCACCACTGTGTTACATGGCCTTTCCTTTTAAACAACAATTTCCCAACTCATATGGAAACGGGGTTTGTATGTAATTGTCCTAATATTAATCCCTGTGATGAACATTGAGCATATGTGCTTCCCAAATTGTACATCCCGTCTTTACAGCATCATTACGAGTCAGTGGTTAAAGTTAGTGACTTGCTCTTATTTTCTGGTTAAACTTCATCTTAAGATATTTCAAACAAGCCCCTGATTGTACTGATTGTTGGATTTGAATGTACACCATTTTTAGTAGGAAATCCATGCAAATCATAATACATGAGGCCCCTGGTCTGTTGCAAGAAAATAAGAATATTTCTGTGTTTTTGTAGAGCGATACAAATTAATTGAGTGGCAAATATGGACAGCACATGACAACAGGCTACTGGTATGCAATCACTTTGTTTCCACCAATTTAAGAACCAAGAGATAGACATGTTAAAGCGTTATTTTCATCAGCTACATTTTTTATGTCTGATTTAGAAGACAAGCTTTCACTGCTGATTGATTGCCGTGTTTTCAAAAATGTAATGACTTTGTGCAACACACCGTGCACATGTTCAGAGCAAATCATTTAACAACATGCAACGTTACAGCATCAATCTGCCAACATTGTACAAAGATTTGTCTATGGATGTTCTCATTCAACCAGATCAGTGTAAATAAATAAATTAAAGCATGGAACATCATTGGATACTGTAAATGAAATACCTGCGCAGGTGTTATGGTATGAGGAGTATGTCTTTTATGGCGATTAGCGTTCCGATATACATTCAGATATAGCCCCAACCTGTCTGAGTGTAATCTTGCAGTTTTACAACATTACAGTCCCTAATATTGTTTGGAATTAAACTCCACTTTGACATATATTGTAATGATTATTATTTACTCCTCTCTGAGCTGCCACCTTACCGTGGTAGAGGAGTTTGCGTGTCCCAATGATCCTAGGAGCTATGTTGTCCGGGGGCTTTATGCCCCCTGGTAGGGTCTCCCAAGACAAACTGGTCTTAGGTGAGGGATCAGACAAAGAGCAGCTCGAAGACCTCCATGACGAATAAAAATAAAGGACCCAGATTTCCCTCGCCCGGACGCGGGTCACCGGGGCCCCCCTCTGGAGCCAGGCCCGGAGGTGGGGAACGATGGCGAGCGCCTGGTGGCCGGGCCTGTCCCCATGGGGCCCGGCCGGGCACAGCCCGAAGAGGCAACGTGGTACCCCCCTTCAATGGGCTCACCACCCATAGCAGGGGCCATAGAGGTCGGGTGCATTGTGAGCTGGGCGGAAGCCGACGGCAGGGCACTTGGCGGTCCGATCCTCGGCTACAGAAGCTAGCTCTTGGGACGTGGAACGTCACCTCGCTGGGGGGGAAGGAGCCTGAGCTAGTGCGCGAGGTTGAGAAGTTCCGGCTATATATAGTCGGACTCACTTCGACGCACAGCAAGGGCTCTGGAACCAGTTCTCTCGAGAGGGGCTGGACTCTCTTCCACTCTGGCGTTGCCGGCAATGAGAGGCGACGGGCTGGGGTGGCAATTCTTGTTGCCCCCCGGCTCAGAGCCTGCACGTTGGAGTTCAACCCGGTGGACGAGAGGGTAGCTTCCCTCCGCCTTCGGGTGGGGGGACGGGTCCTGACTGTGGTTTGCGCTTACGCGCCAAACCGCAGCTCAGAGTACCCACCCTTTTTGGATTCGCTCGAGGGAGTACTTGAGAGTGCTCCCCCGGGTGATTCCCTCGTTCTACTGGGGGACTTCAATGCTCATGTTGGCAGCGACAGTGAAACCTGGAGAGGCGTGATTGGGAAGAATGGCCGCCCGGATCTGAACCCGAGTGGTGTTCTGTTATTGGACTTTTGTGCCCGTCACAGATTGTCCATAATGAACACCATGTTCGAACATAAGGGTGTCCATATGTGCACTTGGCACCAGGACACCCTAGGCCGCAGTTCCATGATCGACTTTGTAGTTGTGTCATCGGATTTGCGGCCTCATGTTTTGGACACTCGGGTGAAGAGAGGGGCGGAGCTTTCAACCGATCACCACCTGGTGGTGAGTTGGCTGCGATGGTGGGGGAGGATGCCCAACAGACCTGGCAGGCCCAAACGCATTGTGAAGGTTTGCTGGGAACGTCTGGCAGAGTCTCCTGTCAGAGAGAGTTTCAATTCCCACCTCCGGAAGAACTTTGAACATGTCACGAGGGAGGTGCTGGACATTGAGTCCGAGTGGACCATGTTCCACGCCTCTATTGTCGAGGCAGCTGATTGGAGCTGTGGCCGCAAGGTAGTTGGTGCCTGTCGTGGCGGTAATCCTAGAACCCGTTGGTGGACACCGGCGGTGAGGGATGCAGTCAAGCTGAAGAAGGAGTCCTATCGGGTTCTTTTGGCTCATAGGACTCCTGAGGCAGCGGACAGGTACCGACAGGCCAAGCGGTGTGCGGCTTCAGCGGTTGCGGAGGCAAAAACTCGGACATGGGAGGAGTTCGGGGAAGCCATGGAAAACGACTTCCGGACGGCTTCGAAGCGATTTTGGACCACCATCCGCCGCCTCAGGAAGGTGAAGCAGTGCACTATCAACACCGTGTATGGCGAGGATGGTGTTCTGCTGACCTCGACTGCGGATGTTGTGGATCGGTGGAGAGAATACTTCGAAGACCTCCTCAATCCCACCAACACGTCTTCCTATGAGGAAGCAGTGCCTGGGGAATCTGTGGTGGGCTCTTCTATTTCTGGGGCTGAGGTTGCCGAGGTAGTTAAAAAGCTCCTCGGTGGCAAGGCCCCGGGGGTGGATGAGATCCGCCCAGAGTTCCTTAAGGCTCTGGATGCTGTGGGGCTGTCTTGGTTGACAAGACTCTGCAGCATCGCGTGGACATCGGGGGCGGTACCTCTGGATTGGCAGACCGGGGTGGTGGTTCCTCTCTTTAAGAAGGGGAACCGGAGGGTGTGTTCTAACTATCGTGGGATCAGACTCCTCAGCCTTCCTGGTAAGGTCTATTCAGGTGTACTGGAGAGGAGGCTACGCCGGATAGTCGAACCTCGGATTCAGGAGGAACAGTGTGGTTTTCGTCCTGGTCGTGGAACTGTGGACCAGCTCTATACTCTCGGCAGGGTCCTTGAGGGTGCATGGGAGTTTGCCCAACCAGTCTACATGTGTTTTGTGGACTTGGAGAAGGCATTCGACCGTGTCCCTCGGGAAGTCCTGTGGGGAGTGCTCAGAGAGTATGGGGTATCGGACTGTCTGATTTTGGCGGTCCGCTCCCTGTATGATCAGTGTCAGAGCTTGGTCCGCATTGCCGGCAGTAAGTCGGACACGTTTCCAGTGAGGGTTGGACTCCGCCAAGGCTGCCCTTTGTCACCGATTCTGTTCATAACTTTTATGGACAGAATTTCTAGGTGCAGTCAAGGCGTTGAGGGGATCTGGTTTGGTGGCTACAGGATTAGGTCTCTGCTTTTTTCAGATGATGTGGTCCTGATGGCTTCATCTGGCCAGGATCTCCAGCTCTCGCTGGATCGGTTCGCAGCCGAGTGTGAAGCGACTGGGATGAGGATCAGCACCTCCAAGTCCGAGTCCATGGTTCTCGCCCGGAAAAGGGTGGAATGCCATCTTCGGGTTGGGGAGGAGACCCTGCCCCAAGTGGAGGAGTTCAAGTACCTCGGAGTCTTGTTCACGAGTGAGGGAAGAGTGGATCGTGAGATCGACAGGCGGATCGGTGCGGCGTCTTCAGTAATGCGGACGCTGTATCGATCGAGCTGAGCCGGAAGGCAAAGCTCTCAATTTACCGGTCGATCTACGTTCCCATCCTCACCTATGGTCATGAGCTTTGGGTTATGACCGAAAGGACAAGATCACGGGTACAAGCGGCCGAAATGAGTTTCCTCCGCCGGGTGGCAGGGCTCTCCCTTAGAGATAGGGTGAGAAGCTCTGTCATCCGGGGGGAGCTTAAAGTAAAGCCGCTGCTCCTCCACATCGAGAGGAGCCAGATGAGGTGGTTCGGGCATCTGGTCAGGATGCCACCCGATCGCCTCCCTCGGGAGGTGTTTAGGGCACGTCCGACCGGTAGGAGGCCACGGGGAAGACCCAGGACACGTTGGGAAGACTATGTCTCCCGGCTGACCTGGGAGCGCCTCGGGATCCCCCGGGAGGAGCTGGACGAAGTGGCTGGGGAGAGGGAAGTCTGGGCTTCCCTGCTTAGGCTGCTGCCCCCGCGACCCGACCTCGGATAAGCGGAAGAAGATGGATGGATGGAGGGATTATTATCTAAACCAAAATGGTGATAACATCTCCCCGCAATTGATGCCTCTACCTTTCTGCAGTTGAGTAAATTAATTTAAATATCTACAGTATATTACGACATATAATTAAAATGAGATTTATTAAACCACAAAAGTATGAAAATCAGAGGTAATGATCAATTAATATTAGGGTGGTTAAGTTTGGCTCAGACGTCCAAACTAATGTGTGCCTGTACTCCCATATTAATCATTAAGTTAAGAAGTAGAAACATACAGGTAAAAGCCAGTAAATTAGAATATTTTGAAAAACTTGATTTATTTCAGTAATTGCATTCAAAAGGTGTAACTTGTACATTATATTTATTCATTGCACACATACTGATGCATTCAAATGTTTATTTTATTTAATTTTGATGATTTGAAGTGGCAACAAATGAAAATCCAAAATTCCGTGTGTCACAAAATTAGAATATTACTTAAGGCTAATACAAAAAAGGGATTTTTAGAAATGTTGGCCAACTGAAAAGTATGAAAATGAAAAATATGAGCATGGACAATACTCAATACTTAGTTGGAGCTCCTTTTGCCTCAATTACTGCGTTAATGCGGCGTGGCATGGAGTCGATGAGTTTCTGGCACTGCTCAGGTGTTATGAGAGCCCAGGTTGCTCTGATAGTGGCCTTCAACTCTTCTGCGTTTTTGGGTCTGGCATTCTGCATCTTCCTTTTCACAATACCCCACAGATTTTCTATGGGGCTAAGGTCAGGGGAGTTGGCGGGCCAATTTAGAACAGAAATACCATGGTCCGTAAACCAGGCAGGGGTAGATTTTGCGCTGTGTGCAGGCGCCAAGTCCTGTTGGAACTTGAAATCTCCATCTCCATAGAGCAGGTCAGCAGCAGGAAGCATGAAGTGCTCTAAAACTTGCTGGTAGATGGCTGCGTTGACCCTGGATCTCAGGAAACAGAGTGGACCGACACCAGCAGATGACATGGCACCCCAAACCATCACCTAACCATGCAAATTTTGCATTTCCTTTGGAAATCGAGGTCCCAGAGTCTGGAGGAAGACAGGAGAGGCACAGGATCCACGTTGCCTGAAGTCTAGTGTAAAGTTTCCACCATCAGTGATGGTTTGGGGTGCCATGTCATCTGCTGGTGTCGGTCCACTCTGTTTCCTGAGATCCAGCGTCAACGCAGCCGTCTACCAGCAAGTTTTAGAGCACTTCATGCTTCCTGCTGCTGACCTGCTCTATGGAGATGGAGATTTCAAGTTCCAACAGGACTTGGCGCCTGCACACAGCGCAAAATCTACCCCTGCCTGGTTTACGGACCATGGTATTTCTGTTCTAAATTGGCCCGCCAACTCCCCTGACCTTAGCCCCATAGAAAATCTGTGGGGTATTGTGAAAAGGAAGATGCAGAATGCCAGACCCAAAAACGCAGAAGAGTTGAAGGCCACTATCAGAGCAACCTGGGCTCTCATAACACCTGAGCAGTGCCAGAAACTCTTCGACTCCATGCCACGCCGCATTAACGCAGTAATTGAGGCAAAAGGAGCTCCAACCAAGTATTGAGTATTGTACATGCTCATATTTTTCATTTTCATACTTTTCAGTTGGCCAACATTTCTAAAAATCCCTTTTTTGTATTAGCCTTAAGTAATATTCTAATTTTGTGACACACGGAATTTTGGATTTTCCTTTGTTGCCACTTCAAATCATCAAAATTAAATGAAATAAACATTTGAATGCATCAGTCTGTGTGCAATGAATAAATATAATGTACAAGTTACACCTTTTGAATGCAATTACTGAAATAAATCAAGTTTTTCAAAATATTCTAATTTACTGGCTTTTACCTGTATGTCTTCAATTTCAATTTGATTTGAAAGCAAAATGAATTCATGAGTTAATAACATAATTGTTTGTATCTAACTAAGCCCAGCTTGTGAGCACTTACCTGAACAACCTCATCATCCTCCTCCAGAAGACCCTCCAATACTTTCACTGTCATCTAAACAGAGGATATGAGATGCAATTAGAATGGCTTGAGCCGTGAACACAGGAGAAAAGAAAACATAATATGAAAATAGTCCCTCCAGTAGAAAGACACAAACATATCCTTGTGAACCTCCCAGGGATCCAGATCAATCAGAGCGATCCAAATATCTGATAAGCATCTGGCCAGCCCAGCCTCGCATATACACAACAAGGCAACAACAGGCAGCGCCATTGACAGACACACTCAGCAGTGCTTATCGCGCAGTCAATAGGCACTTTAGCTCCCCTGCCCGATAGCCTTTTTAATCTATTTAATGACATTTGGAGTCAATCTAGTGTTTGTTTCCGCCCGCTCGCCACACCACTCTCTGATAAATCTAAATAGCTGTTTGAGCCACAATCCACGTTTTCTACCCACTCATGAGTATTTCTCTATAGAATCGCTTTGTGTGGTGCCCTGGTGGGACGCTTTGAGCTATGAAAGGAGTCAAATGTTGGCTGACCTTTTGCTGCAGAGCGTCACAGTTTGGGACAGTTGCTGTGGGAAGGTACTATTACAGAAAACAGACCTTGACTCAGGTAGACTGTATTTGTTTTGCTCGTTTTCTCTCTTCCTGGGGTTGTGTACTCGACATGTGTGTGTGTGTACGTGCGAGGCCCTGGCTGATGATTTATTGATTTTTGTCAACTTCAGGTTGGAGGCGACTTAGCCAATCACCCGTGGTGAAGGGCATGAATAATAGGCACACACACACACACACACACACACACACACACACACACATGCGCACACATGCACATTCACAAAAAGTGAGTACAATATCAGCAAGCCCTTGCTGCGTGTTATGTTGAAAAGCATTCCAACTCCCCTTCTCCCTCACTCTTTGCTCTTTAGAGTTCTCCTTTCATTAAGACTGTGCCACTCCAGAGGCAATAAAGAGGTGTGCTGTCAGGATGCACAGAGGAAGAGATGGGTTAATTGACAATATCTCATTAAGTGCGCGCAAATACACATTTCAGTTGAGTGATCTTTGCACTAATTATAGGACGAAAAACCTGTTGTCTTTAATTAATTGATGCCTGATTAAAAAACACAAACAAAAACACTTAATCCAGGCAGATGATGAATGGATTCACTCCAAGCCTCAGAAATATCTGCTTGACTTGACTTTTGTCGTTTCACATTGTTGTGACACGCCGTAATTTGACGTAGTATGGTAGAATGGACTGCAACAAGGCTGTCAGAGTGAGGCAGGCGATAGAACAGGCAGTTTTAGAACAAAAAACAAAACAAAAGATATCTTGGAGCTACGATAAGTGAGCAGCGATAACCATTCCATCATCACCAAGTGCCTGGCTTCCTAACTACATCGGTCAACCCCAGGGGCATGTGATTAAAGATTTAGATCTTCTTAAGCTGCTGCACAGTCTAAACAACAACAAGCAAGAAGATGGATAGATCCCGCGCCAAGAGTGGCCGCTTGCTGCGAAGATGGGTCGAACGGCTGCGTCGTAAAGAACGCCAATGTGATCAGTGCACAGCAGCACAAAGATTAATGCATGCGGCCTAAAGTCAAAATGTCCATGTTGAACTTTTTATTTCACTACTATTCCCAGTAAGAAAACAAAAGATACACACTTATAGTGAGGAACTCATTTTTAATAGCTGCTGTGTGCAGTTCCTGCAATCTGGAAGCAATTTGGTTTAACAGAAGCATTTTACCGGTGTGCAGGAGCAGACATAGGAGAAAAGACAAATCACTCTGCAAGCCAGGGCAAACATATGTAACACAAACACACGTACAAAGACACTTAAGTAAATAAAACCCATGGATGGCAGGTCTAACTCATTGGGAAGTACAAACCGAGCGCCTCCGTGAGCTACATTTCACAACACCAACGTTCAATGCCATAAAAAGTAAACAAGAGTGACAAGAGCAGGGAAGAGAACGCAGACATCAGCGCATAAATATGCCGAAAGACACCTTAACAGCTGTCAAGAGATCGTCTGTCTGTCTGTACGCCCGCCTGCTAAGGTGAATTAGTGTGGCCCGTGACTGTAATGCCAAAGTAAACTCCAAGGACCAAACAGCCACTCGGAAAATATGAACATAACAATATACAATGAAGCTGCACCATTGCATCAAATTACCACCATTGACACGGTTAATTTTCAACATAGTGTTATTTAACTTATTTCTCAATGGATCCCTCTAATGCTGACAACAATCGTACTTATTTCTTCATTCTGGACTTAAAAATTATGTCTAAAGGTACAATTCCATCCAAAATAGACATAGTAGGGATTTTGGGATTGTTGAGTAAAAAAATACAATAGAGACTGGGTTCTTAAGGAGGCCCGTTCTGGAGTGGGAAAAAACCTCCATATCAAAGCACATATTAAAACATACATCTCGAGACTTGCAACAGAGGGGAGGGACTGGGGGCCACGGTGGCAGGCTGCAGCTCTTCAGGGGCTGCCCAGCCGTCCATCACCCCTAAGGAATTTGCGTCAAGGGCGTTGGATGGGGGGTGGGGTTTGTGTGTGTGGCGTATATTTTTTGTGGATGCATGTGTGTGTGTGTGTAAGCCTGCCGCGTGTCTCTGTTCCGCGGCTTTTGTGTCGTGCAGTCGCTAGTCAGTCCAAAGTCAACAACAGGTGTGTCTGAGAGACAAGAAGGGAGTTTGTTGTCTTCGCCGCACTGTCCTTCGGGAGAGTCTCAAGGCCAGGGAAACAATCCAAGTTAGAATGTTTTGTATGCGAGTGAAAATAAAATGTGCTTTTCACTCTATATTGTCTATGACTGGTCCTCAAAATTCCTCCTGCGGGGCAGACAGTCCGATGTTATCCACATCACAAAGCGCCCAGTTCTTCCCGCATCCTCCAATCATTTGTGGCAGCTTTGGGGTACTTTGAAGACTGCCAGCAACTTCCAATTTGTCGACAAACCAGAGCAACGCTTACTCCAATCAGCAGATGTCCTGTTGTCATAATTCCGAATAGGTGATATCTTCACGTCCTCGTCTGTAAGGGTCGCCAGGCACGCGGCACTCCTTCTCCCAAGAAGGAGTCCGTCGTGTCTGTCATATGTCCAGCAACAACCGCTCCATCACAACAAGCAGGTTCCCCCAAACCCAAGATCTTGTCAATTTTGTTGAGGCCAGTTAAATAGTTCCAATGTTTAGATTTGGAGAGCAGAAAGTTAAGACAAGACAAGACAAGACAAGACAAAGATAAGGGAGATAAGGGAGAGGAAAGGGGAGCGTCCGCCCTCGATGAGTGCCAGTGAGAAAGTGTGTGCAGGCCTGCATCAGCCTGCTGACATCAACATAAGACTGGAGGCAATTCTATATTGCGGGGTATGTGTTTTGGTAGCATCTTAATTCTGATTCATGTTTTTTTTTGTGCAGAATTTGAAGGAATGACCAAATATGTCTGCCAGATGCATTGTTGCAGGTTGTAGCATAACTGTACAACTAAAGGTCAGCCTGCATACATTTCCAAATGATGGCAATAAGAGGAAAGTATGGACCTCTCTAGTCAAATTGACTCGCACAAAATGGGACGGACTAAGTTAGAGGGATGTAATTTGCAGCGATCACTTTAATGATTCTGACTTTGAAGGTTTTGGTCAGATTTTGGATAGACTAGAACCAATGAAATACGGAAAATCAGTAGCACCCCCGGGGGGAGAAAGACTGAGTCAGAACCTGCGGAAAAACACAGAAAGAAGAGCAGACCTGGTGCTCAAAAACTAAACAAAAAGAAAATAAGTTACCAGTATTATATTTTGTCTCCTTTTCTTTTGGTGTTTTCCTCAAGATGTTTGAGGAAATGCTGAAAGAACATGGGGAAACACAGGCTATAATGTCTATGGAAGAGGAGATGGAAGAGCAAGGAAGTCTGAAAATGACTATTTCCTTTTTGCTCATGTTAACCATATCAGTTTTGAAGTATTCATGAACAAGGGCAACAAAACACATGCAATTAAAGTGATCAAAATAATAGTTTTACATGCCTTCATCAACATTGTCAATGCAGGGAAATGGGCTCCAGTTGTGTACATGACGTCAAACTAAGAGGGGGCGACAAATCGTGCCTGGCAATGCAAAGGGGGCATTCCAAGTGCACTTAGTTATCTACCAAGTACTCAAAAATTAATTGATATTGCAAAAAGCAAAAAATACATTAAGATATATTTCGGTCATCTGTATGCTGTGGGTCCTTTAAGCCATGTCCACACAAACAGATATTTAAAAATTCATATGCCGCTTGTCCACACGCAAATGCTTGTCCTAAAAAAATCACACTTAAAATAATACTGGACAGGGTGAAGAGTTTCAAAAGTCGGTCTTTAGCGCATGCTTGTGGATGAGTTAAATGTTGAGTTATGATTTGACCTAGTCTGATGACATCCAAATCATGCGCCTTCAATTCCAAAGTACAACAGTAAACACTGGCTTGCTGGCTTTAAAGACATTATGTTTACACATAAACATACTGCTACTTTCACTTCACAATGCTGAAAAACACGTTAATATTGGCTTTGAAAGAAGCTGTTGCTGCTACTCTCCCCATTTCATAGATTTTTTTTTACTACTGGGAGGTAGGTTCTCCGAGTGACTTTCTTGTTAGATCTTAATGTTAAATGCTATAAATGCCACGAATAAAATTAAAAAGATTATGTCTAGCTCTATACACAATGGACACATTGAACTAAATAAACAGAAAGAATCTATTTTTTGTTGTGCTCCAAAGTATTCTAAAACCAAGACAAGCAGCACAAAGCTGTCTCCACTCAGTCGATTATCACATTGTTTTGTTGGTCGTTACTACAGCTTCCTGTAGAGCGTAAACAGAAATCATTGAATTAGCAATCACAAGGAGAGAACATCTTAGAAAAAGTCCAATCAAATGCTTTTGTTTGAAAAATGAAATAACCCGGAAAGCAGCACACATGCAACTTTTCTTTATATAAATTAATGTATTAGTTCTAAACAGTTTAGAATGTACGTTAACCAGTGGAAAGTATTTTCCTGTTTTTGTAATACTTGAAATTGGATCTCTCTTACAAGTCATTGAGATCATGGCTAGCACACTGTGGGGGTTTATTAAATAAGCATTTTCTCATTCAAATGGTTGTTCCAAAGTAGTTGCATTCAATCTAAAAAAATTAAAGCTTTCATAGCTCTTGAGAGTTTAAAGCCTAGGTAGATTTTACAAAACACCCAACACACTTTGGGTTCATAGAGGCAGATGGTGCAATAAAGCAATGAACAAGTAAACCTCTTTATTTTACACGTTACAATAAAATACCATTCCAAACTGTGACGTTACTGAGATAATTTGTGAAAAGTGGTCCTAGTTTCTTTGACTGCAGTTTTCATACTCTGGTAATTACGTCCTTTGTCGAGATAATCCATCCATCTCACAGGTGTGGCATATCAAGATGCTGATTAAACGGTAGAAAATGGATGGATTATTATACAGATGTGCATTAGGTTGGTCAACATGAAAGGCCACCCCAAAATGTGCAGTTTTATCACACGGTGCAATACCAAAGATGTCGCAGGTGTTCAGGGAGGGCACAATATGCATGCTGACTGCAGGAATGTACACTTGAGCCAGGAGCGCCAAATGTGGCGCCACACATCTGTGGCACCAAATTTTCTCCTCCAAAAGGCAGTTTTTGTCCCGTGCACTCTTTATCAACCAAAAATAAGTTACCGTATTTTCCGCACCATAAGCCGCCCTGGGTTATAAGCCGCGCCTTCAATGAACGGCATATTTCAAAACTTTGTCCACCTATAAGCCGCCCCGTGTTATAAGCCGCATCTAACTGCGCTAAAGGGAATGTCAAAAAAACAGTCAGATAGGTCAGTCAAACTTTAATAATATATTAAAAACCAGCGTGATGTGGGCGCGCATGGAGTCGTATATCAACATGGACGGAGCTGCGTGAAAAAAGCCACCCGGCCTCTTCGCGTAAACTTCCCTTAACCACTCGCTCATCTTTTCTTCATCCATCCATCCCTTCGAGTTAGCTTTTATGATGACGCCGCCTGGAAAGGTCTCTTTTGGCAAGGTCTTCCTTTTGAATATCACCATGGGTGGAAGTTTCTGGCCATTAGCATGGCAAGCTAGAACCACAGTGAAGGATGACTTCTCATTCCCTGTGGTGCGAATATTCACCGTACGTGCTCCCGTTGTATCCACAGTGCGGTTCACAGGAATATCAAAAGTCAGTGGAACCTCGTCCATGTTGATAATGTTCTCTGGCCGGATCTTTTTTTCAGCTATCTTGTTTTTACAATATGCACGGAAAGTAGCCAGCTTTTCTTGAAAGTCTTTAGGCAGTTGCTGTGAAATAGTAGTCCGTGTGCGGATGGAGAGATTGCGTCTTTTCATGAACCGGAAACCTGTCGCTTAGTAGGAGCCATTTTGTGGTCTTTACAGATGTAAACACACAAAGGAAATGAAACGTAATATCCGCGCGCTTCTTCTTCTTCTACGGGGGCGGGTGGTTGCTTACAGTAGAAGAAGAAGCGCTTCCTCTTCTATGGGGGCGGGTGCTTACCTTGGCGGTTGCTTGCCGTAGAAGAAAAAAGATGGCGGCTGTTTACCGTAGTTGCGAGACCTAAACTTTATGAAAATGAATCTTAATATTAATCCATATATAAAGCGCACCGGGTTATAAGCCGCACTGTCAGCTTTTGAGTAAATTTGTGGTTTTTAGGTGCGGCTAATAGTGCGGAAAATACGGTACACTGTTAAGTGGAGACAAGTCAAACACTAGCACCAGAGGGAAAACAACTGCTCAGGCTGAAGAAGCTGGTCCCTTTAGAACACCCACATCTGGAGATGCCGTCTTGCCAACATGACAATGATTGACAGCACAAAGTGGCTGACCAGCCACTTTGCAGATGGGAGATCAGAGCGAGTTGGCCTCCACACGACAATATGAATCATGAACAAGTAAAAAAAAATTAAAAAATACGAACAAGGAGTCTTTTGCTCCACTCGAAAGTAGTAATATTTTGTTGACCTAAACTTGTGCTAAGGGAATACGAACACAAGTTTAATCTGAAGTGTTTGTGATTTCTAGTAGCGGACCAGAACATGCAAAGTAAACATTAAACTAAATAATAATGCAATACCCAATTTGTGAAATCCAAATTTAAATGTAATGTTGATTTTTCTGCTGCAACTATCGTTTTGCATAAAGATATCATTTCGGCACACGCTGTCAGACACCGTCTCAGGCAAGCTTATCTGCATGCCCAATGTCTTCACCGGGTTTTTTTTGTTTGTTTTTTCTGGCTTGGCACTTGGTGGAGGCAGTCACATTTTTCCTCCCTCTCTGTCTTTCCCTGCTTACTCTCTTGTCTTGTCTGCACTTTTTAAGAGCCTCTTTCTCTGCGCTGTCCTCCGAAATCTAAACACCAGACATGAAATTGATTAGCTTGACTCTCGACTCAATTGACAAAATCTTCTCGACGAGGAAAAGAGGTCCTGGGGAGCCTGGCTGCCCTGACGGAACTATTGCTGCAACTCCAAGGCCTACATACACAACACTACACCCTGGACAATGCACGCACACGCACACACACACGCACGCACGCACGCACGCACGCACGCACGCACGCACGCACGCTGTTTATGTGTGCTATGGCTATTGAGTTTTTTTCCTGGCCTCAGTCTGGACCCCCTCCCTTAGACTGAATATTTGTTTTACTCATCCGCGCGCCCCTTCAATGTTTACCCCTGTTTCCCACCTTTTTAAAGGGCGCTGGAAGTTTGCTGAGCCATCAGCGGTCCTGTTCTGTCTCCCTGTAATGTTTGTCTGCTCTTGAGTGGGACAGTGCTGAAAACGTAATTTCGATTCCTTGTATGTCTTGTACATGTGAAGAATTTACAATAAAGTTCAATATTGAAGTTGACCAGGGTGTAGTTTGTAGTCGTAACCGACTTGAGTGGGCAAATGCTCACACATTCAATGGCATCTGGCACTTCAGAGATGTGTTTGCTTCACGGATAAATCCCAATTTTCGCTAAACAAGGCGTTGTGTGGGTGAGCAGCTTGCTGATGTCAACATTGGCGGTGGGGTATGGCGGGATGGGTGGGTACTTTTGGACCAATTGAACCGTTGTAAACTGTTGTTTTTTTGTTAAGCGGCGAGGACACTCTTGATTGAACTCGTCTTTAACTCCTGTCTCAGCCGCAACACCTTCACCTTTATTCTCATTCACAAACTTCTTAATAGTTGAAGAGCAAACATCCCGAGCACGTGCACACAGGTATAAATGTATATAAATGCATTCATTCCTGCGCAGCAAAACACACAGATGCTATTATTTATGAAGTGTCTGCAGCTGGTGACACCGGCAGCCGGATGAAGACAAACGACATGTCAGAAACTGTGGACCGGAGATGCTGTCATTTCCCAGAGACACCTGACAGCTCATCCTCTCCCCTCCCACTCCCGCCGCCATCACCCACCGTAATAACCATAAACCACACGACAAGAGAGAGGGCAAATTAATCAGCGATTCAGAACAGGAAATAGCTCAACCGCTGTTAGCACGGCGGTAATCACAGAGAACAACTTCAAACACTAATGAGGATGAAGTTCAGCACTGAAGAGACAGCATTCAGCTGCAAAAATCATGGTCATTAATGTAGGAAATTGATGGATGATTAACCGAGCAAGTGTGCTGTGACAAAAGTAATATGGGAGGACATGCAGCTTCCTTTCGAAGCTATACCAAACACGAATCACCAAAAGTGAGAAGTCTGTTTTGATTGCCAATGACTTATTAGCAGTGATTGCCAGTAGCAAGCTATATGTAGCTAAGCTACGTAGCTTAACTACATTTTCCAGTAGCTTGGCCGTAGCTCTGCTACTTTTTGAACATGTAGCTTTGCTACTTTTAGACCCATGTAGTGAGGAAGCTTATTTGAAAGCTCCAAACTACAAAGAGAGAAAATGGACTGTGAATCCAGATCAAAAAAATATGGAGAAAATACAATGACCTAGATAAATGAGAACATCGATACATACGGTGAAAAACCATGATTTTGGTGTTCGAGTCACAATTGGCTAAGGTTAGGGCGAAATATTACAGACTGGCCAGTCTAAGGCAAGATAAGGCGGGTGATTGAAACTACAAAGCAAAATCGTAACAGACACATGTCGATGAGGGAGTCGCAGACATAGGGACGGCTTCAAGCTGACCACTCAAAAAAAAAAAAAAAAAAAAAAAAAAAAAAAAAAAAAAAAAAAAAAACATACTTGAAAATGGTAGAGGAATTCTCTCCCACTGATTAGATTTTTCCTTTAGTGAAGAAGATGACTTGCAGGGCACCCACAATAATGCTTGGCCTTGGCCATATTTAGACAAATGTATCCGTTTAGAGAAAACAACGCCCAAAACCTTAGTTTTTAGTTGTTTAAGCTGTAAACCAAAATCATAACTGCTCTCTTCATCGAAGAGGTGGAACACAAATTTAGGAACACACATTAAGGTGAGTTGAGTTCATGAAAAGTTTTACTGCACATAGCCATTACCAACTGTTCCAAACAACACACAAGGCATTGTTTTTTTCGTTAAGATATAGATAGATGGTTTTTTTCACTGTAGGTAGAGAAAATGAATGACATTATAGGGGTGAAACAGAAATAATCCATTTGAGGGTCAAACTGTTAACAAATCATAAAACTGTCTCAACAGTCATGGAAGTGTAAAAATCGGTTAGGATGTTAATTTGTAAACTTTTGGATTTTGTCCCATTGTGTTACTTGGTCAATTGTTTTAGTATTGTATATCACTGCATTTATTTAGGATAATTCCTCTTTAATTTTCTCTTCTGCCAGACCCCTAGATTTTTGGAGAGTGGCAGTACCAGGAGGCACACCTGAGCAGATTAACAATTAGGCGTACTTATGCCATCAGACGCAGGAAGACTGTGCAGGTTTGTTTCTCAGCACATGTATAGTATTTTGTTCATTAGGCTGTCATAAATTGTATTTTTTGACACTATTATTTATTATATGTAATTTGATTTTATTGCTGAACAACACTTTCGTTACCAGGGGTTGTTTTGAATGAGCCATACAAATACAATTGTAATTGATTTAAAATTGAACTTATATTATTTGAGGAGAAAATTAGTTTTTAGTCTAGAACTACAGTACAATCATGATTGTTTGACCATAGAGGTTCCAGTTTTATTATTACTTACAGTACAGCATGTGTCCACTTCACATACAGTAGTCATTTCCCTGATATAGTCTTCACCTTTTCTTAATTTTCTTTCTTAGCTTAATTTAGCAAATGAAAGCCAAGGAAAAAGCAAAACGTGCAAAGACAGGTTTATCTTTACTGACTGAACAAAGGTTTTGCATAATGTCACACATTTTGGCCATTTTAGACAGCAAAGATGTATTTAACCCTGCTAATTTATGTCAAAGTCCAGTTGTACATCCTACTGTAGATGGTGAGAAGAGCATTTCAGTATACTTCTGGCCAGATTATACATAAATACTCAGATTTCCATTCAGGACTGTAAAATGTGTATTGTCCAAAAAAGATAAAGACAGTCTGCTGAGAGACAAAATGGTTTACTACAGTGTTTCTTAACCATAGGGCTGGGGCCTCCTGTTGGGCTACGAGCGCCATTGGAGGGCCGCTAGAAAACATTTGTTTCTCAGCTGTGGTCCGCACCGGCCACAGTCGTACTCAATTGTAATAGACTTTTACACCACTTATGGCAGTAATTATAATATCAAACAGAGCTAAAGGATTAAAGTCATGGAGAAGTTTCTTAAGCGCAAAAAATATGACTAAAGTGATGACGCTGTATTTTCATTTGCACTTAGATTTTATTGAGTTTAGTTAAGAAACACATATAATTTAATATTAATTTAGTTAGAATGTATTTGTTTTAGCAGGGTGTAATTGCAATTACTTTAATTGTTCATCTATTTTTATGAGTCTCTTCTTTTGCAGTACATTTGATTAGTATTTATTTTTGTAATAAACCTAAACCTTGATAATCTTTGTGATAAACAAATGCTTTAATATCATTTGACTAGGTTTATTCTGTTAAACTGTAAGTAGGTTACATATATTATTGAATATAATTAATATCATGAGTAAGATTACTAATTCATTAATGTTTGAGTGGGTCCCTGGCCCCTTCGTAGTGGAAAAAGTGAGCACTGAGGTCAAAAACGTTAAGAATCCCTGGTTTACTACACCCAGTGCTGTGGATAAAACATGTTTATAATCGGCATCCCTACCTTTCTACAGTACATTAGCACATCCTGGCAATCAGACACAGTATTTTGTTTGTTTTATTTCCACCTTGGAGGATATGCTTTGCTGAATTCCATATTTTCTTTGTGTGTCCTTTCTCTCCTCAGGCAGCCAGATAGCCTTGCCTTACTCTCCAAATACCAGCCTTAAATTATTGACACAGATTCTGGTGGGGATAAAGATCAGCCATGACCTTCCCACCTTCCAAGCTATTCACGAGAAAGCAAAAGCGCTCGGCCACCCTCCCGCAATGAAACCCAAAAAGGGCGACGGCAAAGAGCCTGATGTTTGAGCTCAGCACACATATTTTTACCTCGTATTCCTCTGCTTCGATGAGCAGCTTGGCCGTGGCGATACGAGACTCGTACGGTGGGATCTCGTTCTGTGAGACGGGGAAGGAAAAGACAACATCATGTGGTGAGCGTTTACACAAGCATGGTTGCTGCGCGATTATGGCAAGATCCAATTTCAAGGTACGGGGGGTTCTGTGGGCACGTGGTTGTTAATCACAGGGAACATGACAGCGGTCGGAGTTGGGATCAAGCTGCTGCGGAAGATAAGGGACACAACGACGGCGCTGTAACCGGCACTGATTTATCCAATCATCGTAGCTCATTTGCTTCATTTATGTATGCAAACTCAGGTCACATTAAAAGAAAGACTTCTTTTTTTGATGCCTCTTCATCACACTCGTTGAAGTTGTACTTCTTTTGAAATATGTTGTCCAGTGTTACCTTCACTTGCCCTCTTCATGCACAACACACAAAAAATTTCACGGGTTGGAAAAATATCTTCTACTACTTTTTTATCTCTGAGGGTGTCCTTGTTTTTGTGCTGGCGGCAAAGCATCGCTGTAACAATCCTGTTAGTCCAAAGTGTTTTATAAATAAACGTGAATCATCTCAGCCCCGGCTGATGTCAGCAATGGCGCCAAGCCTGCATCCAACTCACCTGCACATCTTCTCCAAGGCTGGCGGAAGCTGCGGTAAGTTCGTGGGTGGGCAACCACAGTCGGACACTCTTCAACAAATATTCTTTGCCTTCCTGAAAGCAACAAGGGCCATGAAAATTAGGTACAAATATGCACTTAATATTGACGTATTAAAATGTAAGATGATTAACATTTTTGTTTTTAATTGCTCAAATAAAAGCTATTAATACAAAGAAAAATTGATGGGTTAGTTTTTTCTCTATAGTGTATAGAGGAGTGCCATTAGATTTGTGGTTGCTGGATGTGGTATCCTGACAAATGTCTGGAACCAGCCTGCCCCCTATAGTTAAGCTACTGTTATTTCAGTTAAGTTCAGTTAATTTATTTATATAGCACATTTAAAAATAACCCCAGTTGGCCAAAGGGCTGTACAGACATAAGAAACAATTTGCAACAGGTGTAATTCAACTACTCACACATTATGGGTAAAATTATTGAGACAAAATTCACTCATAAAAAAAGCTCACAATGAAATTGCCAGTCTGTTCCATCTATGATCTGAACTTTGATCTCCTTCCTTCCATCCATTTTCTACCTCTTGTCTCTTTTTGGGGTCGCGGCGGGCGCTGGAGCCTAGCTCAGCTGCATCCGGGCGGAAGGCGGTGTACACCCTGGATAAGTCGCCACCTCATCGCCACGCCAACACAAATAGACAACATTTACACTCACATTCACATTCACACACTAGGGCCAATTTAGTCCTTATTTACACCAAAGAAGACGCTGTTATGGTAATTGAGCAACCTTATATTCAGTTTCAATTCAAGTCATTGTTGCCAGGTGTTGATTGACTGCTCCGCGCACCTCCCAGGGGGTGAACAAGGGGATGGGTCAAATGCAGAGGACAAATTTCATTGTATGTGACAATCATTGGTACTTTAACGTAACTTAAGTAGAGCAGCGTGTTCTACAGGCGTCCACACCGTCTTTCATTTAGGAGCAAATTTTTATGACAAGAGACCAGATAATTAAATCATAACATTATAGAATTGTGATGTGTGTTTACTTGTACGGTACATCAAGTTTTTTTCTTATTACTTATTATACGTAAAATTTAAAGTTTAAAAATGAAAAGGTGTGTACAAAGTGATACAGGGTTGTTAAACCTTGAAAAGACCATATTAAGGATTAAATTACTTTTCACTCAATATGTGCGATGGCTCCACCTTGCTACTGAAATAATGTATTTTTGAACAATTCAACAGGGGAATTGAAATTTAAAGTGCAGATGCTGGCTCCAAGGGTTACATATTGAATGATGCAGTAAACACCAGTACTGTTGATTTGAGTTGAGTTTGAGTTTATTTCGAACATGCAAGTATACAACATGATACATCACAATTTCCAGTTTTCTCTTTTCAACAGTGGGAACAGAAAAAGTCTCACTGAAACATCAACATTTGAGGAACATTTTTTTCTTCATTAGTTGCCATGGTTATCTATCTCATTATCAGATAATTGTGTAACCTCAAAGATCTGCCTGATAATTATCATTCCTATCAACATGGCGCGCTAATTGTCCATCCGCTGATTGATGGCATACAATTCAATTGGCTAAGAATAATTAGCTGAGCATATTCCTGCTTTAATATGGTGATAATTCATTTCAAATATGTTTGTGTGTGTGTGTGTGTGTGTGTGTGTGTGTGTGTGTGTGTGTGTGTGTGTGTGTGTCCTGACCTTATTTTTCTCTGTACTGAACAGGTAGCTGGCCATGAGCTGTAGGGCTTCAGGGTTGTCAGGGTGATACTGTAACGCTCTCTCAATGAACTCTTTGCACTTGTCGGCGGCTCCCTCCTCCATGCTGCACACCGAGACAACTCATTAAACAAAGCAGAGACATCACAGGTGTCAAGAGTCAAACTATGTTCTCAATTACCAGAGATCTGTCAGGTAAATCTCGGCAACGGAGCAGTACGCCACGCTCGCATCCTTCCTTGTCGGGCGTTCAGGGTCCTCACCGGCAGGCACTGCAGCTTCAGCCTGGGCCTGAAAAGGTTATTTTTAGATACACAGTAATGTGGAAAAGATGTATTTGTTGGAGCAATGGTTTAATGACCATGGACTCAGTACAGATATGGGTCTGATACTAACTAAATGTACTGGATTCGATACGCAAAGCATTATAGCGCAGAAATGTCCAAACACACAGAGACAAGTGTCAATTATTTAAGCGTTGTAGGGCTGCATGATTTTGGCCAAAAACAATAATCTGATTTTTTTTCACTGAAAACTCGATTATCGATATTTATTTTTTGGGGGGGGTAAACTACAAAATACAACATATTTAAAGACAAGTTTTTGTGTCTTTGTTATTAGTATCAACTAGGGGTGTAACGGTACACAAAAAATTTGGTTCGGTACGTACCTCGGTTTAGAGGTCACGGTTCGGTTCATTTTCGGTACAGTAAGAAAACAACAAAATATACATTTTTTCGTTATTTATTTACCAAATTTGTAAACAATGGCATAACATACATATACACACAGGATCCATTGCCAGGGTTAATGTGGTCAACATATATAAAATAAAAACTAAATAAGATAAGGCTCAGAATGGTTTCTTAACAAAACCTTTCTACATATAAAGTGCTTTTTTTGATTGATTGATTGATTGAGAGTTTTATTAGTAGATTGCACAGTACAGTACATATTCCGTACAAATGACCACTAAATGGTAACACCCCAATAAGTTTTTCAACTTGTTTAAGTCAGGGTCCACGTTAATCAACATTAAACTGCCTCAAGCTGTTGCTCAGATTAAATAAAATGACAAAAATGTTCTTCTACATATAAAAATTGCAACATTAAACAGTTTCAAGTCAACTCAGCCTCAGATTAACTTTTCTCCCCCCCCCCCAGCCTGGCTAACTTGGCAGTAAGAGGATATATGGACTCATTGTTCTTCCACCATAGAAGTGGGTCAAAATCGAGTTTTTAATGCAATATGGACTTATATCTGCTGTTATAAAAACATTTGTTATTGCTTTAGCCCTGCCTGACTCACCGAGGAGAGGCTGCTTGAATGCGGTAGTGACGCTTCAAATGGGTTAGCATGTGTTTTGAGAGTAGCGTATGTGTGTGTGTGGCCCTTTAATATGTGACAGCATGTGAGGTGAGTGTGAGGGCGAGCGAGGTGAGGGAGCGGTAGCATGAGTGCGGGGAGTGGCTAGTGTTTTGTTGGATTGGCTGCGTGCAAGACCTCAATAAAGCCACGATTTGCAACTAATCGCCGGAGCGAGTCCGGAGCTGTGGAGACCCACTGCCGGGTAGAGTGAAGGGTGTAGCCCCCGAGAATACATCGGCCCTTGAGGAGTGTCTCCCCTGCGCTCCTCGACTACGGTCTGGGAGTCGGAAGCAGGAAAGGTGCAACACATGTTTGACGTGTTGTCAGAAGCAGCTGCTGAACAAAGCCGGCAAACCTCCATCCTCCATTGTTGTATCGCGCAGCCAAAGTGTTCTCAAACGGGCGATCTTAGCGAGGCAGGAGGGTCTTCCAGCTCTGGCTTTTACATGTTGTCCTAGCCTGGTCGCTGCTAGCATGTGTACCTGTTCGGTACACATCCGAACCGAACCGAAACCCCTGTACCGAAACGGTTCAATACAAATACACGTACCGTTACACCCCTAGTATCAACGTTTAATATTTTCTTCTAATTTCATGTATTTTTGCTTTTTGTTTCATCTTTTAATGTTTTTGTAGTGTATTTTATTTAAAATGCCCCCGGGCCTCACCTTGAACACCACTGGTTTACTTATTTTACGAAGGAGGCAAACTGTCGCCATATGATAGAATATTGTCTGTAGGCTCTGTCTTTCTCACACTGGTAAAGGTTGGGTTTCACACTTCTGGAGGATTTTTTTGTACGCTTTGCATGGCAGCGTTAATGCATACACACTAGGCTTGTGGAGGCATATCTCTGCTCTCACTCGCGTTGCGAATACTCCCATCTTTTGTGACCACTTATATGTGAGTACCGGATAAATGCACGACACAAGACACATTCCTCTTTTTCATTTACTACCGCAAAAAATATATATAGTATATTGCTAACACAGGCGTGTGTGGGGAGCACTATATGTCTATCGAGACAATTCACAGGAAGGAGGAGTCTACTGTACAGCCCGAAGGTGCCAAACATGATTGAGTGGAAATTTGATTTGACAATTTTCTTCTTTTTTTTTTTTTTAAACATAGTCCTAATTGGATAATCCAGTTACAATTTATAATCGATTATTCGTACAGCCCAAAAGTTGTTGTGATGTTAGCTGTGTGGTGTTACTTTACATGCAAAAAAAAGAGTAAAGACACAGACTGTAATTTCCGCGGCGTGAATGTCTCATTAGCGGGAGCAAAATTTGACATTACAACACCACAAATGTGATCAAACATTTGCAAACCCATGCAGAGTTTTTACAGTCAACTAGTGCTAAGAAAGCTGAGCCATGGCAAGAGTCATTCAATTTACTGCCATATTGGTAGATTTTTTTGTTTCAATAAGTGTAAAAAGTGAGAGCCTCAATTATTATCCATGGAAAGAGGAACCGACTGACAGTTGTGGAGGCTCAATTTTTATGAAAAACAATCTGCCCCTCATGTTGAAGTGACTACATTTATTTTTAGAATTGCGAGTGTCTACGGAGAGCATCTATTATTGTTTGCCACTATACATTATCACTCTGAGTGAAAAGTCTGTGCATTGTTTTCGACTCTCAGCACATATTAAAAATAAAACATGAATTGTTTTTTTAATAATTTTAAGATTATGGCCAGAGTTTGCTCTATTCACTCTCAGGGCAACACAGAGACGCTAAATGCATGCTTTTATTACCAGAGCAACACAGAGACGCTAAATGCATGCTTTTATTATAATCAAGCTGTATTACAAGTCGTACGGATGATTGCAATGCCCTGCATTTCGGTCTTTCTAAAAAAATAGTGCATCCCTACAAATACTCCAAATTTCTGCTGCACATATCCTGACAAAGACCAGAAGGCGGGCCCACATCACACAAGTGTTATGATAACTGCATTGGCTCTTCCTTTGTTTTAGGATCGTTCTTCTTATGGTTTATAAATGCTTTTATGGTACTAGGTCTTCTTATCTTTCCAATTTGATTTTAACCTACGAACCCTCATGGACCCTGGGATCCTCCGGCACTCGTCTCCTAATTATTCAAAAAGTCAGGACACAGACTTACGGGAGGGCATCTTTCCACTATTATGGCCTCCGAACAGCTTGCAAGAGGACTTTCAAGCTGCAGAAAATGTTCATGTTTTTAAAGCAGGCTTAAGACCCACCTTTTTGATTTGGCTTTTATTTAAAGGGGTCATATTAACATTCTTTTTCTACATTTAAAACACTTCATTGTGGTCTACAGAACATGTAAAGTGGTTCTTAAATCAACAATTTGTATAAATTACATTTTAGAGACCATCACCAAACCGCTTTCTGACCGTTTTTTCAGGATGCACCATTTTGTGGGCGGTCTTGTTAACGTGCCTCCACTTCGACTGCATCAGCCATGTTTAGTTTGTAGTGCTTCCCTATAGGGTCTACTGACAGATTAAGTTCAAACTATATGCTATTTTGTATTAGAAATGGCAACAGTGGTGGATGCATGTGCATGTATGAGCCATTCTGCCCCACAACAACAGGATAAAGATAAAGAAGGAACTTATTGACTAAAACGTTGAACTACAATGGCAAACACGCGCAAAGCTCTTCAGGTAAAACGTTACCATACATGGGGATATCAGATGACGTCACCAATGGGAAAAACGTCACAAATTGGCCAAATTTCAAACGATTCGTTTGGAGGAAGTATGAAGGAAGGCAAGATTGTTTTATAAATATCTGCGCCATGCCACTGTGGTTTGTTTTTGCATAATAACTAGCTTTTAATATGTTTTAATTTTACTGAAGTCATTTATACTTTACTATTTATTTTTGTTATTTATACTATTTGTATTTATTATATATTTGCATATACTGTACATATATTTGTATCTTCATATGTTTTACCCATAATATATCCTTTATTCCTAATTATTGTTCTTACTAGGAATGGGATTCGAAAACTGGTTCTGCGTCAGAACCGGTTCCCAGTGTTTTAATTCTTTGGAATCGCTTGTAATTTTTTCAAACGATTCCCTTAACTACTCCGGCGGGCGAGGATAACGTAATACGTCATTAGACAATGTGCGTCGTGAGGTCAGACAGCAACATGAGACAGCTTGGAGACAATATTCCAACACTGTACATGTTTTATTAGTTCTACTTTCCAGCGTTCAACAAAAGGGATTTGTGCCAGCATCCGGATCTATAATCTTTTTTTTTTCCTAGCTCATCTTTAGATGCATTTATCGATGTGTGTGTGTGTGTGTGTGTCTGTGCTTGTGAGAGCCTGTGGCTGATGATGGATGGGGGAGGTGGGTTATCCTAGCATTGTTTTTAAGCTTATGTTGCATTTCTTTTACGTGCTTTATAAGTAAAGTTTGATTTGATTATTATAAGTCTGATGATCAATCAAAAATGCTATTAAAAGCTATATGCATCTAGAGTTTAAAAAAAGAAAAAGTAACAAATGGATTGTACTTGTTTGTCGCTTTTCTACCTTCAAGGTACTCAAAACGCGTTGACACTATTACCACATTTTTGATGACGCATTATCAGGAGAAACCGCGGGTTCAGTATTTTGCTCAAGAATACTTCAACTTGGTCACAGGGGTACTGAGGAACAAATCCGCAACCATCGGGTTGGGGGCCAATCACTCTACCACATGAGGCATGCTGAAATAGCAATATACACAGACTCAACAGGTTTCTATTGAGCAAAATATATGCATACATTACAAATATGTAACTATAACAATAAAGGAGGGAAAAAAAGGTTGATATCGGGATTGGATTGGTATCGGTCGATATGCAATGTTGCAGTATTGGTATCAGACATGGAAAAGTGGTATTGAGCTATCCCTAATAACCATGCACAGTATTACCTGTAAACAGTAACTACAACATGTCCATCATGTCATCAATGTTTGTCCATCAGTAAGTTAAAAGGATAATTCCTGTTTTTGGGGGGATGACAAACAGAAGGGTGATGCAATTCTGACCATGGAAAACCATTCCTGAATCTCCAACTCTATTCAGAGCCTCATCAAAATGTTATGGTTTCTTACTTGACCCGTGTACTACCCCTTTACAAGCAAAAGCAAATATATACCTATTAAAAAATATTTATAATTGTCTTTGTCATAAATACATTATTATTATTACATACTGTACTGTACATAAATATGAACCGCCACAACTGATTAGATTAGATCAGTGGTTCTCAAATGGGGGTACGCGTACCCCTGGGGGTACTTGAAGGTATGCCAAGGGGTACGTGAGATTTTTTTATAAATATTCTAAAAATAGCAACAATTCAAAAATCCTTTAGAAATATAAATAAAAACCTATCTTTTTTTCCAAATAGTTCAAGAAAGACCACTACAAATGAGCAATATTTTGCACTGTTATACAATTTAATAAATCAGAAACTGATGACATAGTGATGTATTTTACTTCTTTATCTCTTTTTTTCAATCAAAAATGCTTTGCTCTGATTAGGGGGTACTTGAGTTAAAAACAAGATTCACAGGGGGTACATCACTGAAAAAAGGTTGAGAACCACTGGATTAGATGATACTTGTTTGACTTCTCTCATAAACATTTTAAAAAGTACATGGCATCATAACCATGACACTGCTTATCAACACACCTCATATGTTACTGGTCTGCCAGAGAATAAGACATAGCAACTTGTTAATTTAGCATCATTGTTGCTATATACGAGTATTCAGACCCCTTAAGATTGTCTTTTCTTTTTTTTTTTTTTAAATATCGCTAATCTCTGAGAAATAGGTGCTAAAAGCCTTTCTCCCCACCCCACTCAAAAAAAGCGACATAAGAAAGTCCATTAGTATTTCTGAACATTTTTGTTTTGCTGTTAATGATTTTTGCTCGCAATGGACAATTATGAAAACTAGAATAGCATTTGGAGAGCGCAGAGCTCAGCCAGGCCCTGTCTCCCAATAGTAAAGAATCCTTCATTATATTCAATACAGACGGTGATCCGGATCACGCCAAAATTTTAATTAATTGTTCCTTATTCCATTTCTGATATTTCCTGAATTTTTAATCGAAGTCTGCTCATACCTTTTTGAGCTATTTATAGCAGAATACAATAAACAAAGCGCACCCTCTAGTCAGTCATCGACTCTCTATGTGTCTGTGAGTGGTGGCGGTGCTGCTAGGATACACACACTGAGAAGTTGAGGCACATAACAAAAACGTAAAGTAATATAGCAGAGATTATCTGGATCAGCCCTAAAAACCTAATCACCTGTTTATTATCCCATTTTGGACATTAACTCAAAGTTTCATTATGTTTCTAACAAACAAACAAACAAACCTCAACAATTATATAACCTCCTGGTAGGCCTTGGACAATACCAAATTTTGCTGGACGACTTTTTGCTCCAAATATTATTGACAGCATTACGTTGAGACCAATTTCAACACTGATGTAATAATAAATGAACAATAATAATAATATTGCAAGTATCCCTTCCAAACGCAATAAACTTGTATTTCTCATTGGTATTTTTTTACCATTGTAATTGAAAGGTCAAAAGTGTTGAATTATTATCAGTAAACGAACATAAAAATAAAATACTGTTATCGAAAATTGGACTTCAATACATACAGTGGGGCAAAGAAGTATTTAGTCAGCCACCAATTGTGCAAGTTCTCCCACTTAAATTGATGACAGAGGTCTGTAATTTTCATCGTAGGTACACTTCAACTGTGAGAGACAGAATGTGAAAAAAAAATCCAGGAATTCACATTGTAGGATTTTTAAAGAATTTATTTGTAAATTATGGTGGAAAATAAGTATTTGGTCAATAACAAAAATTCAACTCAATACTTTGTAATATAACCTTTGTTGGCAATTACAGAGGTCAAACGATTACTATAGGTCTTTACCAGGTTTGCACACACAGTAGCTGGTATTTTGGCCCATTCCTCCATGCAGATCTTCTCGAGAGCAGTGATGTTTTGGGGCTGTCGCCGAGCAACACAGACTTTCAACTCCCTCCACAGATTTTCTATGGGGTTGAGGTCTGGAGACTGGCTAGGCCACTCCAGGACTTTCAAATGCTTCTTACGGAACCACTCCTTCGTTGCCCGGGCGGTGTATTTGTGATCATTGTCATGCTGGAAGACCCAGCCACGTTTCATCTTCAAAGCTCTCACTGATGGAAGGAGGTTTTGGCTCAAAAATCTCACGATACATGGTCCCATTCATTCTTTCCTTAACACGGATCAGTCGGCCTGTCCCCTTAGCAGAAAAACAGCCCCAAAGCATGATGTTTCCACCCCCATGCTTCACAGTAGGTATGGTGTTCTTGGGATGCAACTCAGTATTCTTCTTCCTCCAAACACGACGAGTTGAGTTTATACCAAAAAGTTATATTTTGGTTTCATCTGACCACATGACATTCTCCCAATCTTAGCTGTATCATCCATGTGGTCTCTGGCAAACTTCAGACGGGCCTGGAAATGCACTGGCTTAAGCAGGGGGACACGTCTGGCACTGCAGGATTTGATTCCCTGTCGGCGTAGTGTGTTACTGATGGTAACCTTTGTTACTTTGGTCCCAGCTCTCTGCAGGTCATTCAGCAGGTCCCCCCGTGTGGTTCTGGGATTTTTGCTCACCGTTCTCATGATCATTTTGACCCCACGGGATGAGATCTTGCGTGGAGCCCCAGATCGAGGGAGATTATCAGTGGTCTTCTATGTCTTCCATTTTCTGATAACTGCTCCCACAGTTGATTTTTTCACACCAAGCTGCTTGCCTATTGTAGATTCACTCTTCACAGTCTGGTGCAGGTCTACAATTATTTTCCTGGTGTCCTTCGACAGCTCTTTGGTCTTGGCCATAGTAGAGTTTGGAGTCTGACTGTTTGAGGCTGTGGACAGGTGTCTTTTATACAGATAACCAGTTCAAACAGGTGCCATTAATACAGGTAACAAGTGGAGGACAGAAGAGCTTCTTAAAGAAGAAGTTACAGGTCTGTGAGAGCCAGAGATCTTCCTTGTTTGAAGTGACCAAATACTTATTTTCCACCATAATTTACAAATAAATTATTTAAAATTCCTACAATGTGAATTCCTGGATTTTTTTTCACATTCTGTCTCTCACAGTTGAAGTATACATATAATGAAAATTACAGACCTCTGTCATAATTTTAAGTGGGAGAACTTGCACAATCGGTGGCTGACTAAATACTTTTTTGCCCCACTGTACTTGCCAACCTTGAGACCTCCGATTTCGGGAGGTGGGGGGGGGGGGCGTGGTTGGGGGCGTGGTTAAGAGGGGAGGAGTATATTTACAGCTAGAATTCACTAAGTCAAGTATTTCATATTATATATATATAGGGACGGCGTGGCGCAGTGGAGGAGTGGCCGTGCGCGACCCGAGGGTCCCTGGTTCAATCCCCACCTAGTACCAACCTCGTCATGTCCGTTGTGTCCTGAGCAAGACACTTCACCCTTGCTCCTGATGGGTGCTGGTTAGCGCCTTGCATGGCAGCTCCCTCCATCAGTGTGTGAATGTGTGTGTGAATGGGTAAATGTGGAAGTAGTGTCAAAGCGCTTTGAGTACCTTGAAGGTAGAAAAGCGCTATACAAGTACAACCCATTTATCATTTATTATATATATATATATATATATATATATATATATATATATATATATACAATACCGTTCAAAAGTTTGGGGTCACATTGAAATGTCCTTATTTTTGAAGGAAAAGCACTGTACTTTTCAATGAAGATAACTTTAAACTAGTCTTAACTTTAAAGAAATACACTCTATACATTGCTAATGTGGTAAATGACTATTCTAGCTGCAAATGTCTGGTTTTTGGTGCAATATCAACATAGGTGTATAGAGGCCCATTTCCAGCAACTATCACTCCAGTGTTCTAATGGTACAATGTGTTTGCTCATTGGCTCAGAAGGCTAATTGATGATTAAAAAACCCTTGTGCAATCATGTTCACACATCTGAAAACAGTTTAGCTCTTTACAGAAGCTACAAAACTGACCTTCCTTTGAGCAGATTGAGTTTCTGGAGCATCACATTTGTGGAGTCAATTAAACGCTCAAAATGGCCAGAAAAAGAGAACTTTCATCTGAAACTCGACAGTCTGTTCTTGTTCTTAGAAATTAAGGCTATTCCATGCGATAAATTGCTAAGAAATTGAAGATTTCCTACAACGGTGTGTACTACTCCCTTCAGAGGACAGCACAAACAGGCTCTAATCAGAGTAGAAAAAGAAGTGGGAGGCCGCGTTGCACAACTGAGCAAGAAGATAAGTACATTAGAGTCTCTAGTTTGAGAAACAGACGCCTCACAGGTCCCCAACTGGCATCTTCATTAAATAGTACCCGCAAAACACCAGTGTCAACATCTACAGTGAAGAGGCGGCTGCGGGATTCTGGGCTTCATGGCAGAGTGGCAAAGAAAAAGCCATATCTGAGACTGGCCAATAAAAGAAAAAGATTAAGATGGGCAAAAGAACACAGACATTGGACAGAGGAAGACTGGAAAAAAGTGTTGTGGACGGATGAATCCAAGTTTGAGGTGTTTGGATCACAAAGAAGAACGTTTGTGAGACGCTGAACAACTGAAAAGATGCTGGAAGAATGCCTGACGCCATCTGTTAAGCATGGTGGAGGTCATGTGATGGTCTGGGGTTGCTTTGGTGCTGGTAAGGTGAGAGATTTGTACAGGGTAAAAGGGATTCTGAATGAGGAAGGCTATCACTCCATTTTGCAACGCCATGCCATACCCAGTGGACAGCGCTTGATTGGAGCCAATTTCATCCTACAACAGGACAATGACCCAAAACACACCTCCAAATTGTGCAAGAACTATTTAGAGAAGAAGCAGGCAGCTGGTATTCTATCGGTAATGGAGTGGCCAGCGCAGTCACCAGATCTGAACCCCATTGAGCTGTTGTGGGAGCAGCTTGACCGTAAGGTACGCAAGAAGTGCTCATCCAACCAATCCAACTTGTGGGAGCTGCTTCTAGAAGCGTGGGGTGCAATTTCTCCAGATTACCTCAACAAATTAACAGCTAGAATGCCAAAGGTCTGCAATGCTGTAATTGCTGCAAATGGAGGATTCTTTGACGAAAGCAAAGTTTAATGTAAAAAAAATCTTATTTCAAATACAAATCATTATTTCTAACCTTGTCAATGTCTTGACTCTATTTTCTATTCATTTCACAACGTATGGTGGTGAATAAGTGTGACTTTTCATGGAAAACACAAAATTGTTTGGGTGACCCCAAACTTTTGAACGGTAGTGTATATATATATATATATATATATACAAGAAATACTTGACTTTCAGTGAATTCTAGCTATAAATATATATTTAATTTTATATATATATATATATATATATATATATATATATATATATATATATACATATATATATATATATATATGTATATATATATAAAATAAATACTTGAATTTCAGTGTTCATTTATTTACACATATACACACAGATAACACTCATCTACTCATTGTTGAGTTAAGGGTTGAATTGTCCATCCTTGTTCTATTCTCTGTCACTATTTTTCTAACCATGCTGATATGGAAATTAATGTGTGGCACGCACAAAAGTGCTTTCATCAAATGCACTAGATGGCAGTATTGTCCTGTTTAAGAGTGTCACAACATTGGCGTTTACGGCAGACAAACTGCTTTACGGTAGACGTGACTGCTGTTGTTGTGTGTTGTTGCCGCGCTGGGTCTGGGAGGACGTTAATGAAACTGCCTAACAATAAACCCACATAAGAAACCAAGAACTCGCCCTCTATCATTCTACAGTTATAACGTAATTGGGCAGGTACGCTGTTTATTTTGTGGGAAAGCGGACTCAGGTCCGCACAGACCTGAGTCCGCCTGAATTTCGGGAGATTTTTGGGAGAAAATTTGTCCCGGGAGGTTTTCGGGAGAGGCGCTGAATTTCGGGAGTCTCCCAGAAAATCTGGGAGGGTTGGCAAGTATGTCAATATATGTTGAACATCTTGAAGTGCAGTTTTTCCCAATTGGAAAAACTGGGTTGAGTTATTAGTGTTGTCTTATTTTGTCACCATCACTTTCCAACAAAATCGGCATACTGACTTGCTCAATTATCTGCCCAGGACTACCTCCTGACAAAGAATTATACAAACTCAACGTCATCTACCTGCCATCATCTACTCACCACCACAGATGGATGGCAGTCCTGTGGGAAACACGGTTGGTTATATACTGATGTGTACCCAAAACATTTATTTTGTAAAACTATTTCCTAAAATGTTTTGTATCTCAGTATGTATCATCATTGTTTAATGCATCAAGAATACTGTGCATGAATGACTGTTTATGATGATTGCAACATTTTAGCAGGGGTGTCAGATGTACGGCGAGTGGGCAAACAGTTTTTATCCGGCCCGCGTGATGAGTTTGCTAAGTATAAAAATGAGCCGAAATTTTTGGATGAAAGAAACCGCTGTTCTAAATGTGTCCAGTAGATGTCGCAATAGCAATTCTTTGTATCTTTGTAAAAAAAATAAACCACATGTTAGTGCACCAGTTGAGGAAAATGAGCAAACTACATAAATAACATCTTGTAATTTGATTTTGATATTTTTTTTATCTTGATAGGTTGAAAATTAACACCAATGAGTTGACTGATGAACATTATCACATAATTTATTCAGAAAGTATAAATAACAACAAATAAAGATGGAATACTAATTAAAAAAAACAACATTATCATTTGTACATTTTGAGAATGTACTGGTTCTATTTTTAAACAAAGAAAATTTGAAGTTGTCTTTATTTTTAAGTTATCGTGCCGCTATTTTACCAGTTGGGAGTAGATTTTTCTTCATGTGGCCCCCGATCTAAGATGAGTCCGACACCCCTTTTAATCACTATGTGTTGAACGTTCGTCAGCCTTAATGTAAATCACCTAAAGCTGGAGTAATGTATTACAAGAGCTAAACCCATAAAGTTGGTACAAAGCAAATGATGACATACCACACTTTATTTTATTTTTGTATACAGTACAGGCCAAAAGTTTGGACACACCTTCTCATTTCAATGTGTTTTCTTTATTTTCATGACTATTTACCTTGTAGTAGGGCTGAGCGATATATCGATATACTCGATATATCGCGGGTTTGTCTCTGTGCGTTATAGAAAATGACTATATCGTGATATTCGAGTATACGTTCTCACGCGGTTGCTTTTAGCTGCGGGCATTACACTACATGCTCTTCCCACTCTTTCTTGTCTCTCCTTCTCACAGAGACTTAAAACAAGCGCACCTTCTTACATACGTCACGTGTGCAATGTCACACGCTCCCGCGGAGCAGAGAGGTAGTGACATGGTAACGTTAGCTGTGATGCTAACGGTGAGGTGCGAGTGGTAATACGAGAGAGAGAAAGTATCTGGTAACAAATGGAGGAAGAATTCCCAAGAAAAACAGCACAGGATCCATCGTCTGGCAGTGGTTTGGCTTCAAGCGGGAATATATGTTCAACAATTATGCGGCAAAAGCGTTGTTACAAAAAGTAGCAGCACTGCTAATGTAACATCATTTGAAAAGTCACCCGCTAGAGAATGAAGAGTGCTTGAAACTCCGCATGTCAACATCTCGGCCGGAGCCACACCAACAAAATGCCGAAGCAACTATTTCCACATCAACACCGTATGAAAAAAAAAAAAATCAACAACAGAAGGAGATAACGTCCGCAGTAACCTACCACATAGCGAAGGACATTTTCTATTAAGTAGCTCATTTTTATTTGACAGTTATTGAAATATCTTGTGTGACATCATGCACAAAAGAGCACTTTATTTGTTTTAAACTATAGTAGTGGCGTTCTGTACAAAAAGTACACTTTAATTTTGTGTTGTTTTGATAAGTCATCTTGGTGACATCATTCACAAAAGTGCACTCAAAGCTTGTTTTAAAATGTCTCTGACAATCTTGCACTTTCTGTTTTGGAAATGACATGAATGTTTGTGCCACTGCTTACTAACTGTTAAATAAATAGTTTTGGTAAATTGACTTAGATGCGATTTCCCTCTCCGCATGAAAGTTTAAAATGAGCATATATTAATGCAGTATGAACAAAAATGTTTTAATGTAGACAAGTAGAATCATCATACTGCTGTGATTATGTGCCTTTACTGTGTATATAATTGAACTGTGTTTATGTTGTGTATAATGTGTATTTATATGTTGTACAAAGGACATTTGATAATTTTCGGAAGTTCATCTTGTACTTGACATTGTTTATAGGGTTAGGCGCAATAAGTGTTCAACTTCAACCTAAACCCTTCCGGTCTGCAACATTTTCATTTTCAATCTATGAATGTACAACTGTTTGTTTATTTTGTTGACGATTGACCGAAGAATAATAAACTAAACTATCTAAACTAACTTCACATATGCATCAAGTGTTCATTCAAGGCTAAGGCAAAATATCGAGATATATATCGTGTATCGTGACATGGCCTAAAAATATCGAGATATTAATAAAAGGCCATATTGCCCAGCCCTACCTTGTAGGTTGTCACTGAAGACATCAAAACTATGACACCTGTGAAGTGAAAACCCTTTCAGGAGACTACCTCTTGAAGCTCATCGAGAGAATGGCAACAGTGTGCAAAGCAGTAATCAGAGCAAAGGGTGTCTATTTTGAAGAAGCTAGAATATAAAACATGTTTTCAGTTATTTCACATTTGTTTGTTAAGCATATAACTCCACATGTGCCAATTCATAGTGTTGATGCCTTCAGTGACAACCTACAATGTAAATAGTCATGAAAATAAAGAAAACACATTGAATGAGAAGGCGTGTCCAAACTTTTGGCCTGTACTGTATATCTGAGGTTTTCAAGTAGTGTACATGCAGCTTTAGATAAAACACTTCTATGTAATGGTACCATGTGAAATGAAATGCATGATTTATATTAAGGAAAACATGCCTTTATTAGGCTGTGCAGCAACATGGCATGCACCTGACCAAAATAATTGCCACCATCTGTGCCTCCCATTAGAAATGTTGCTTAACATTATAACGTTATGATATGGTGCCTACCCTTGACGTCACTTTCTTTAAAACACAGAAACAGGCATTCAATTGATGCTTTAGTAAATCAACAGCACCACCTTGTGAGAATAGATTATAATGCACTTGCACTTAAATTTCAATCAGTAGGAACTCACAGTGGTTTGTGCTTGTTTGTCCAGTGCAGAGAGCAGGACTTGTATTCCTTTGGTGTAGAAATCTACAGCCTCCTGGCCAGTGTGGCTCTGCCCCAGGTACATGTACTTACTGTGGCCTGCATCAGGGCTCAGCTCCACAGCGCGCAGAAAAGCGTAAGTTAGTTAAGGAGCACCAGTTACGACAAGGTATGATGTGCGATAACAACAGATAAAGGATATCCCCTTAGCTTTCAGTGTGTCTCCAAGCTCAGAGGAGATGTGTCCCAGCATTTCAAGAGCCTGCAGGTTGGTGGACTCCAGGTCCAAGGCACGTTGACAGTACAGTCCAGCCATCTCAAAGTCAAAGCTGTCCAGGCATTCTTCTGTCTGTGCAACACAAAGCAGCATGATAAGGTTGACGTGACAAAAGGGACGTTTTATTTATATATATATATATATATATATATATATATATATATATATATATATATATATATATATATATATATATATATATATATATATATATATATATTTATATACCAACATTCCCTCTAAGGTGCGCGCCTGTGCAATTGCGCACTGCTCAAGCGTCCTCTGCGCACAGCAAATCTATGCCATGCACAAAATCAAATAAAAAAATAAGCGCATAACAATTTTCGACACAGACACGACAGAGAAAACAGTTTTCGTCATCATTGTTCAAATATTGTAACGTTTGTCAGGACGCTTTGAGGACATGAATTCAATCGATCACTTTACTGAGCAAAACTCTTTATTAAACACATCACCAAAACATTAGTAAAAAAATTATATCTAGCAAAAGTGGTCATTTTCTGCAGTACAAACCAGACCAAAAACAACTTTGTTATAACAGCAGCCGCTCGCTCTTTCTCACTTGCGCCAACACATGCACATATGGCATTTAGCCAGTGATGCGTTTACAGCCACACAAAAAGTCAGACAACTCCAACACCACACATAAAGTGTCATTCCAGGTCGTTACACTATGATTTACCAATCAAATGTGTGCTTATTCTAGTGTCATTTATTAGGAATCTTAATTTATAAATATTAATCATGAAATGCTGTTAGTATACTAAATAAATACTAATAAAAATATATTTTTTACAAACAGGAAGTTGCAGGAATGTACATATGATCCCTGCTTACATGTCATTGTGCAACATGTGAATGTTTTAATGGGAACTAAATGCAATGTCTGAAAGGGGTACAAATTATTTCCAAAGCAAGACCTCCACCCAGACAAACAAAACAAGTACACACGTCATGAAAAACACACATTTTTGTTATTGTCATCGTAAGTGGGCCTAAACACTTATATTAAAAAATAATCTCATGGAAATGACTGCTGTCATTTGATTATAATAATAAGAGAATGTTGTCTGGGACGGCGTGGCGCAGTGGAAGAGTGGCCGTGCGCGACCCGAGGGTCCCTGGTTCAATCCCCACCTAGTACCAACCTCGTCATGTCCGTTGTGTCCTGAGCAAGACACTTCACCCTTGCTCCTGATGGGTGCTGGTTAGCGCCTTGCATGGCAGCTCCCTCCATCAGTGTGTGAATGTGTGTGTGAATGGGTAAATGTGGAAGTAGTGTCAAAGCGCTTTGAGTACCTTGAAGGTAGAAAAGCGCTATACAAGTACAACCCATTTATCATTTATTTATTTATGTCTGTCTATCTGTGTTGGCCCTGCGATGAGATGGTGACTTGTCCAGGGTGTACCCCGCCTTCTGCCCGAATGCAGCTGAAATAGGCTCCAGCACCCCCCGCGACCCCGAAAGGGACAAGCGGTAGGAAATGGATGGATGGATGGAGATTGAACTTGTTATTTAGTCAGGTTTGGGACAGGTCTGCTGCTGGTGTAGCCACAGTGTGCACGTCTAATGTTGCTCACATGGGCTCCACTGAATGCTCAGGGAGTTTTTGCGTTTGCTCACACACATGAAAAATTAGAGGGAACATGGATCTATACCTTTTCTAGGAGTTGCTCAATAGAGTACTTGGCAGCAGTTTTCTTCTTTGCCTTCATATGCATTCTCACTTGCATCCTCTCCTGCGCTGATAGTGCCACAATTCCGGGATCTAAATGCATTAAGAGGTTAGCCACCATTTCCAGTCATGTTTAATTTAATGTAATGAGTTTAGATAACAAAAAAACTAGCATTGCCGTGTCTGACTTGACAAGTTGACATCACAGCAAACTCTGCTTACCCTTGTCGGTACGGCTCTCTTTCCTCCGTGGTTTGCCTTTCTTTTTACCCTTAGCTTGTCCTCCCATTTTGAGAAAACGGCACTTTATATTTCCACTAGTAAAATATTGTACCAAGTCAAGCCTCAGAAACACATGGAAATACTTGTTGAGGGAGAGGACATGATGCGCATGCGTGAACCGAGATTCTCGCCTGGCAACTACGGGAAGCGCACTGGCCATTTTACCAGTACTAAAACAACAACATTTTAAAGTAACACTCACAATAAACCGACTGTGTTTTGTGTTTCTTTTTTATCATAAAATTTAAAAAAAAATAACACCCAATGCCAACCCTAATATATGTAATAATTAATTACCCAAGATATTACGCGGGATGCATTGTGCAGAATGAGTTTTCACCAGGGGCGGGATTTCTTTTGATTGAAAGACGTGTGGACCAATGGCTTTACGTACCGAGAACGTACCCGTGACGTCCTGAATTTCAACCAATGAACGAGCACGGTAGTTTTACGCAGAGGCTGCCCTGCCTCCCTTGTAAATACAAATGACACAAGAGGCGTCGCTGACAATATTAATGACATCGCGCATTCAATACAGAACCTCGAATTAATATTTCAGGTAATGTTACATTATCATCTTATTGCTATTGACACACAATACAAAACCCTGTTATCATGTATGTAATGTCATGGGGAATTACATTTCCAAGCACTCGGGAGGTTAGCTGTAGTGATGCTAATGCTAACCTACGTTAGCATTACCTATCAAGCACATCCAGGTTTAAATTGTAGAATACGTCGAATTCATACCACGAAACAAAGTAGTCACGGAATCGTATCACTGCTGTCAGCTATCGTCACTTGTATCGTTATTCATTCCTTGCAGCAATTAGCTGTTAGCCTTTTAGCTTCTGATGTATCCATCTTTACTATTCATGATTGTTCATAGTTTAAAGTTAAAGTACTACTGATAGTCACACACACATTAGGTGTGGTGAAATTACCCTCTGCATTTGACCCATCCCCTTGTTCACTCCCTGGGAGGTGAGGGGAGCAGTGAGCAGCAGTGGTGGCCGCTCTCGGGAAATTTTTTTTGGTGATTTAACCCCCAATTCCAACCCTTGATGCTGAGTGCCAAGCAGGGAGGTAATTGGTCCCATTTTTATAGTCTTTGGCATGACTCGGCCGAGTTTGAACTCCGATCTCAGGGCGGACACTCTAACCACAAGGCCACTGAGCAGGCTGTGTGTACATACCATTCGCAGGCAGGTATGTTCTTGCCTAACATATGTACTCCTCCTATCCCCTGACAGGCTAAAGGCGCCACATTGATGTCATCCCTCGTACCAACCAGTGTCCTGCCAGACCAGAGAGGAAGACGTACCTTGTTTCAGACAGGTAGCTTGTGGCCAATGCCACAGGCTCTACCTGCCCAGGGAAGTGGACTCTCAGCCGACCCGAAGAGCCTGCAATTTAGCCTTAACAGACCTTGGCTTGTTGATTGAGTGGCAATGGATCTACCCCCAGTGAAAGTGGCCATGTCCGAGCTAAATAAGGAGCTGCTTGATCTGGTGTGGGGAAGACCACCCAGCGGGGGAGTTTCGCCATCCATCTTCCGCAGATGGACGCAAGGTACTGTATGATGCCAAGACTGTCGTTGAAAAGTTAACGCTAAGTTTGAACAGAAAACACTAGTATCAATTTGTAATCTGTACCATATGTAGTGCTTTACCTTACCAGAGTTCTGATACTTTCTGATTTGTAGCCAAATGGCCACCTTGTTTTGGTGCACACAGGTCACACTTGTCTACAGTTGAGTTGAGTTTGAGTTTATTTCGAACATGCATGCATACAACATGATACATCACAATTTCCAATTTCTCTATTCAACATGTTTGGAAAGGAGTAGGATGAAGCAGAGTTTATTTAATACTACCCCTTTTCCTTTACATAGCAGTTGCTAAACTAAAACTTTTGTTCACTTACTGTTTCTCAATTTATTCACAATAAACTCCATATGTAATAATAAAAATAAATAAATGATAATTTGTGAAGTAAGTTATATTTCATATGGTGAGATGAGTAAGATTATCTAGAAAATGAATGGATGGATGTAATAAATTCAGAATGTTTATCATGGTTCTTCTTCTTTGTACTTTGTAAACACTTCAAGTTTGAAGAGTTTCTTGAAGTGGATCATATTAGTACATTGTTTGATTTCTTTGCTTAATCCATTCCATAGTTTAATTCCACATACTGATATACTGAAGGTCTTAAGTGTTGCATGTGCTTGGGTACAAATGTTTTAAATTACATTTTTCTCTAAGATTATATTTCTCTTATGTTGAGAAGAATTGTTATATATTATTGGGTAGCAGATTGTAGTGTGTTTTGTGCCAGCAACTTGAGGGTTGCAGGTTCGATCCCCGCTTCCGCCATCCTAGTCACTGCTATTGTGTCCTTGGGCAAGACACTTTACCCACCTGCTCCCAGTGCCACCCGCACTGGTTTAAATGTAACTTAGATATTGGGTTTCACAATGTAAAGCGCTTTGAGTCACTTGAGATAAAGCGCTATATAAAATGTAATTCACTTCACTTCACTTCAATAACAATGCAGAGGTATTATTTAACAAGTATATTTAACATTACACAGTTGAAACAGTGACACTGTGTTTGAATATAGGAAAATAAAACATGGTTTTAATTGTTAGTATTTTTTTATATTGTATCTGACTGGGTTCTATGCTTTGTTCCAAATATAGTTTATTCAATGTTTAGCAGTTTTCAATGTCCTTGAATGCATCATTGTTACATGCAGCTTTCTCTGCCAATGTTCGTCTTTGTTTGCATGTGTTCTGCTTGTTGATTGGTTTGGAGGCTGGGAAAGGGCGGGCCTAAGCGGAGAAAGTGGAGAACATTCAGTTCTCTCACGTGTTGGGTGATAGAATCTTGTGTGTTGAGTAATAGAAATGATGGCGTAAGACAGTTCTGTTTGTGTCTTAATTGTTAATTTTGGCGTCAACTACGGCCAACAGTAGTCGGCTTGTAATGACTTCCATTGAAGGCTGATAACAACCTTTTAATAACGGCTCGAGTCACGCCATTACAATAATTAATTAAGTGATTTTTTTTATTGTATCACTAGATTGGGCGCGTGTACTACAGTTTAAGAATCACTGGTATACAGCAGTTCTTCTGAAATATTTTCTGTTATGCCCCCTCGTGGAAGAAGAAAATATTTTGCGTGACTATAAATAGTAAAATTTGTGAAGAAAATTGTTATCACTATATCTCTGCATAACATTGTAAGCTCATTAACATTAAAGGAAACAACACACCGGTCTTTCTTCATCTCCCACCATGGTTACATTGAAGCCAAGTGCTCCCTACGCTTCATCATATTCTAGTACGGCAAAAAAAAGCATGTTCCCCGAGGTCACACGCACCCCTCCTAGCATCGCACCACACTCGTGCCGGGGTGCCCGCCCCGCTATTTAAGAAGGACAGGTAAACAGTATGATAAACGATTCTGTCATTCTTCTTGGATACATGGTAGTCATCTACAGCCGCCCGTCCTTATTAATATCACTTTCTAAGGGTCAGGTTAGCACTGCGGCTGTCAAAATAAATGAGTTAACTCATGTGATTAATCACAAAAAATGATCGCATTAATCATGAACACACTTAGATTGATCATGTCATTTATTTTGACCGTACAAGTGATCAGGTCAATGCATACGTCAGTAGAAAAATGAGTGAGGAGACTGACTAACTCCAATATAAACCCTGAAAGAACTTTAGATAAGACTTTTACCAAGGTTTGCTCAAATAATTTGGAAGCAAAATGCTTAACATGCCTTGACCTTTTGACAATAAAATTGCATTTGTGTACAAATATTGGGGTCTTTTCTTAAGCAATTTTTAATTATGCAATTGAGTAATCACCTGTAATTTATTGTGATTAATCCAAATTCCAAAATGTAATTAATCTGATTTAAAAAAAAATAATAATAATTTGACAGTCCTAATTAGCACACATTATTATTGATGCCATTGTAAGTAATTGTGCAGTAATCCTTTCTGCACCATGCTGGTAAAGTCCAACTAAATAAATATATTTTCTTATTGTGTACATAGTGAAATTGCCAGCTATAGTTTTGGTTTATTCATGTATTTTTTTAAAATTCTCCATCAAAGGGTTTGTGTTCAGTCAGAGTGAACGCACAGCACTGGAGCAGTTTGAAGGAGGGCCGTGTGCTGTAATTGTACCCGTGCAGGTATGATTATTTTTAAATCATTTGATATAATACTCCAAAAAGACAAATCGAGAAACAACCCATTGAGAAAGCTAAGTACATGTTTTGCTCCTTGCAGGCATTCCTCCTGAAGACCCTTCTCTTTAACCGAGAGACGTCAGACTGGCGGCACATATCCGGTAGATTACTTACTTGAAACGCCAAACTACTTTTTCCCTATGCATATTAAATCTTGCCGGATTTGTTTATGCATGCCAGAGGAGGAGCAGAAAACGGTTCTGTGCTCCACGCTGAGTGAGATCCTGGAGTCGGCCTGTTCCAGTTCCTCCACAGAATTTTGCCTGGTTACGTGGGCCAAGGGACAGAGCCTGAATACCCATACTAAAATGAAGGCACAGTCAAAAACTGAAGGCACGCCAGAGCCGCAGAGCAGCCAACCACCTGAGGAGCAGCAGCAGCAGCAATCCAGTGAGTCTTACGGCTGTTGAGTTACACTCCTTCACACAGTCTTTGTCTTTAAAATGAGTCACACAAATAGTACTTTGGATGACTGTAATAAACTCCGGATGACTAGCTGTAATACACACTGGATGACTAGCTGTAATACACTCTCTGGATGACTATCTGTAATACACTCTCTGGATGACTAGCTGTAATACACTCTCTGGATGACTAGCTGTAATACACTCTCTGGATGACTAGCTGTAATACACTCTCTGGATGACTAGCTGTAATACACTCTTTGGATGACTAGCTGTAATACACTCTGGATGACTAGCTGCAATACACTCTCTGGATGACTAGCTGTAATACACTCTTTGGATGACTAGCTGTAATACACTCTCTGGATGACTAGCTGTAATACATTCTGTGGATGACGAGCTGTAATACACTCTCTAGATGACAAGCTGTAATACACTCTCTGGATGACTAGCTGTAAAACACTATGGTCTGTTGCTGTTTTATGCTCTGATACTGCAGTGTTTGTGTTTAGCTGCTTTGACTGCTGAGGACCTTGGCTTTGAGAGATTTCACGGTGTTCTTAGGTAAGTGACACTTGTTTTTTACCTCAGCTAAGACTTTTTATGCTCATACTTGAAACTTAATTGTTGAATGGTGGTGTTGGATTTTTTTCAGTAGAAGAATACATAGATAAGAAAAGGTGGAAAGGATTAATTGTTTGTAAAAAATAAATAAATAATAGTAAATAATAAATCACACTTTCTCTCGGCTCACATTTTGCAGACTAAGGCCCTGTTTACACTGCACACAAAATCAGATTTTTTTGCACCCCAAGTGAGACAGATCGGATTCTTTTTTCCAGTCTAAACGCTCTAAAGTCCTTCAAATCTGATCTTTTGGCATCAGATTCAGGCCACATCAGGAGGTAGTCCTGAATCCGATTGGAATCTGATCTTTTCAAATGTGACTTCAGTCTAAATGCTGTGCCCTGAATGTGATTTTTTTCTTCAGCTTTGGGCAAGCTTACGTCATTCATGTGCGCTGGAAAGACGCAGTCTCCAGCAGAAATTGATATTTCATCACAACAGCCGGTTTCGGTTTGCATTTAAGATGACCACATTTTCGGTACATCACTTGTCAATAGTGCGTGAATAATAGACTCTATGTAATACATGAGTATATATTTTAATTCCGAAGAAATGGCGATTGTCTAAAGACCGAAATTAACGCTGTGGCGCATTTGCTTACATGTGAGTTGAAAAATATAGCTAACGTAGATCCACGCTAATGTCCATGTCTCCTGTAATTGACAGCCATAAAAAACATTAACTTAATTTTAATTACAACCCTCCTAAATATATTACACTATATACATCCATTTATACATTGTATTACTTTTATTTACTTTCACGTAAAAAAACACACATTTTTAATGTGTTGCGACTTTTATTTTATTTTGTAGTAGTAGTGAATTCCCCCGGTCAACTTCCTTTGTTTTCACTTTATCGAAGTGCACATGTAAGTGATGTCGAGGCCACATTGGGGCCTGTGTGCGTTTACACTGAGGTCTGATAAAAATCACATTTTACTTGCAGTGTAAACAGTCAGGTGGAAAAAATCTGATTGCGGCATTTTAGCCGCAGTGTAGACGTAGTCTAAGCGCATCGTTTCACCTGTCTTGCACACACACACACACACACACACACACACACACACACACACACACACACACACACACACACACACACACACTAAATCAGGGGTCTTCAACTCAACTTATTTGGTGTCCCATGGAGGTAGAGTCTGGGTGACGCTGGTTTGCCTCAATTATTTACTCTATAATCAACTTTCAGCCAAGTAATTTACTTGTTAAAAAGTATAACAAGAAGTTGTCGCATGCCTGAACTGTGGTAGGTGTAAAAGGGAACTGCACTTTTTTGGAATTTTGCATATCATTCACAATCCTTATGAAAGACAACAAGAACACAATTGAATGTTTTCATTTTATGCATTGTAATTTGTAATAATTAACTCATTATAGGTGGTTATCAATGCAGATAATGGGAGTAATCCATTCGGACTCTAAATCACTCTTAAAACGCATCCAAAAACCGCCAACAGTACTCTATTTACATCTCAGGACCTGAGTATTAACCAAGTATTAGTGATATTGTTATAATAAGCAATAACGCAGGCAAACTCTTTTTAGTCGCGCTATCATCACACAGAGGTAGTGAGTTTGTGCAGCTACAGTGTTGACATATTGACATATTGCTACTGCATACTGATACCCTCTGAATCAATTTTATATTCACCTGAATACTAAAAGGTTGTAGTCATAAACCAAGAAGTTATTCATCTGTGACGTTTAACTTATACCCGGAGTTGGAGAGAAAGACATGAAAAGATGCCACTTTTTTTAAACCTTCGTGTGGATCATGATTACTTAATCTAAACGTGAATATAAGCACATCCTATCAGTCAAGATCCCTGGGAGAAAAAACGTTTTACAGTAGGTGATTGTTTTATTATGTTGGTAGTTTGTATTTCCTGTTTAGCAGTTTGCAATACTGCTGCATGATGCTTAGTGTTTTGCTAAAGCTGGATACGTTTTGCAAATCGCTTTTAAAACTTACAGCTCATCCGCCCTATATTTATGCTAAAAGAATATGAGGTTGTGGATCATCATTTGTCCCAAAGTAGCCTTTAATGGCTCTCATGAAGTCTGCCACGATTAGTAGTAGTGTTGTTGTTGAAGGGAAAAGCAAACGTGTAATGCGCCTGTGAAATTATTACGCTGTATTCTTAAAAAGAGCAAAATACGTAAATATGACATATTATGATGAATGTGCCTGTTACTACATTAAATATTATAAAATAATCTAATATTAAAATATGATATACTTGCAGTGTGAATATAAAACAATGATAGAGTTTTTATGGATGTGTTTTAGAGTCCTTTATAGGCTAAATAAAGCGACTCCCATTGACTCCATTGTTTGCGTATTTTTGCTAAAGTTTATTTACAAGTTAGAATGCATAAAAAAACCAAAAACAAATGTGTTCTTTTCTTACATAGGGATTGTGAATGATAGGCAAAATTCCCCAAAAAGTGCAGTTGCCCTTATTAAAGGGGTCATATTATGATTGTATTTTCTACATTGTAAACATTTCCTTGTCGTTTACATAACATGTGATAAAAGACTTCCTTGTGGTCTACATAACATGTAATGACGGTGCTTTGGTCCAAATTTTGCATAATTTGATTTTACAGACAATCTTCAAGCCGCTTTTTAACTGTCTCTTCAGAATGCACTGTTTTGTGGGCCGTCTTATCTATGTGCCAAAGTCCTCTTTCAGGCCCAGCCCCCTTTCACTCGGGTATCCACCCCACCTGGCATGTTGTAGTTTTTAGCGCTTCCATATCCAGTCTACTGACAGATATAACGTAGAACTGAATGCTACTTTTTTTATTCGAAATGGCAACAGTGGAGGATGCGTGTGCATGTATGAGCCAGTCTGTCCCACAAGAAGAGAATAGAGAAAAAGAAGGAGCAACACTACAACTTTGGACTACAACTGGTTAAAAATGGCGGACTCCTCGGATAATCCTCTACTATATTTGGAGATATTCACTGATGTGACTAAGACAAAATATGACACAAGCATCTCAAATTCAAAACGACTCGTTTGGAGCAAGTTTGGAAGAAGGCAAGATTGTCTTATAAATATCTCAGCCAATTTTCGAGGCTAATGTGGATCCCAAATACACAAACACAGGTACCAACAAGTAAGAACAGTTGGTTTTGCATCATTGGACCTCTTTAACAGTAATATCAAAGGGACTTCAGCTTGTTTTCAGGAACCTGCTGTTATTTGAGGAAGCCGTAGCCAATAGGGAACGCGCAAAGAGATTAACAGATTGGAAACGGAAGGAGGTCACCACATAAAGGTCTGACCAAATGTTATTGAACATCCAGCATGTAGATAACATACACAGGACATTTACTACAACTAACTATTAACTCTAAACAATTGATTTGAGCAATTATTTACTAAAAAGTGACGCAAGGCATTCCGGGAGCTGACATCAATCCCAGCACTGGAAGTGGGTATTGTTTTTCAGCTTGTCTTGTTTGCTAAAGTTACATATAATACAATTACAGATAATATAGTTGTTGATTATTCCCTATAGTCTTACGTAGTAGTTGTCCTATGTGTGTTTACTGACATGTTACATGTTGAACTGTTGTTTTTGTGTTTGTGCCGTATTTACACTGAACTTGGAAGTTAGGTAGGTGGGCAGTGAGTTTGAGACCTCAACACTAAAGTAATTTAAAGCGGATTTTGCCACAGCAGTATTGAACCATACCACACATACAGTACTGGCTGCAGAGTCCAAAATCAGCAAGAGGCACTGCTGTCTGAATGCTAAGAAACTAAGCTCGATAAAATACTGGACTGACCCTGACAATAAGATGACCCCTTTTTTTCAACTCTTTTTTTGGAGAAAAAAATGTTGACGCCAAAAACATACTTCTTTTTTTTTAGTATTAATGAATTAATAACTGGTCGAGTATAAAAAGTGATATCCTACACTGTGTTCCAAATTATTATGCAAATTGGATTTAAGAGTCAAAAACATTAATTTTTTGGTTTTTCCATTAAACTCATAAATTGTATTGTGTCTCAAGGCTCTGTAGCTCATTGGCATCAATCTCAGACACCTGTGATAAATAGTCTCCCAGGTGAGCTCAATCAAAGGAAAACTGCTTAAAAATGATGTTTCACATTATTAAGCAGGCCACAGGTTTCAAGCGATATGGGGAAGAAAGACAATCTGAAAAGCGTAAGATAATACACAACCTTGCTCAGGGTATGAAAACATTGGATATTTAAAAAAAATCGTATGTGTGATAATCAAACTGTAAAGACATTTGTTGCTAATTCAAAGCACAGGCGAGTTTGTGCAGATAAAGGCAAAATAAAAAGTCTCTGCCAGACAACTTCATCGGATTAAAAGAGAACCTTCTAAAAGGCCATTGCAAAGCAGCAAAGAGGTATTTGAAGCCGCTGGTGCCTCTGTAGCCCCACAAACCTCAAGATGTAGGATCCTCAAGAAGTATGCAAGTGTTCTTAAAGCTAATATTCGGCCACCCCTAAACAATGCTCACAAGTAGAAACAGTTGCAGTGGGCTCAGGAATACATTAAGACTCATTTTCAAACAGTTGTTTACCGATGAGTGCCATGCAACACTAGACGGCCCAGATGGCTGGAGCAGCGGATGGTTGGTGAATGGCCACAATGTCCCAACAAGGCTGAGACGGCAGCAAGGGGCTGGGGGTGTCATGTTTTGGGCTGGAATTATGGGGAGAGAGCTGGTAGGTCCCTGAGGGTGTGAAAATGACCTCTGCAAATTATGTAGAGTTTCTGACTGACCACTTTCTTCCATGGTACAAAAAGAAGAACCATACCTTCCAACAAAAAATGAATTTTCATGCATGACAATGCCCCATGCCATGCTGCAAAGAACACCACTAAGTCACTGGGTGCTATGGGGATAAGAGGAGAGAAACTGGTGGTGTGGCCACCATCCTCTCCTGACCTCAACCCTATTGAGAACCTCTGGAGCATCATCAAGCAAAAGATCTATGAGGGTGGGAGACAGTTCATATCCAAGCAGCAGCTCTGGGACGTTATTCTAACATCCTACAAATAAATTAAAGCTGAAACTGTCCAAGAACTCACACGTTCAATGGATGCAAGGCTTATGAAAGTGATATCAAGCAAGGGGTCCTATATTAACATGTAACTCAGCCGGTTTCATCCAAATTTATTTCAATCAAAAATATTTTAATTTATATGGTCTTATGCTACAAATTCAACATGTGACCATTTTGAGTTCTTTACAGCCTAAAAAAAAGTATTGAAACGCTTTTGTGCTTAATTTGGAACAGAAAACTTTGAGTTATTTATTGTATTTATTTATTGTAAAAATACTGTTATCATTTCAAGATTTGTTCAATGAAATTTGAATTAAACTCTTAACGGCTGATGACTTGAAAATCATACTGACTGACGTTTGCATCAATTATTTATAAAAATTTGAGTCAAATGTACTTTGCATAATAATTCGGAACACAGTGTAAATGCTGTGACAGTTGTTTGAATCCTGACATCATACTAAAAACATCAACTCTGCTAGTTTGCTAACTTGCCAATAACGTTTTAGACAGAGGGTCTCGTCACAGCAGCATCACTCCAAATCACTGATGTGTGAATGAGTGACAGAAAGAAAAGCTCTGGGGCTAAGTTGTTTGATGTCACCTGTTGGTTTGCATGTACAGTGAACATGTTTAGTCCCCGAAATATAAGATGACCCATCTTTATGAGAGTATTTTTTTAAGATTAAAAAACATTCAGGTTAGTACGGTAACTATTAAGTGCTTTAAAACGGAGTACAGTGTTCCTTGATTATCGTGGGGGTTACCTTCGGACTACACCGGGTAGGTGAATTTTCGGGACCACACTTAAAGGGGAACATTATCACCAGACCTATGTAAGCGTCAATGATGTTGCAGAAAAAAGAATTTCCGATAAGTAGAGGCGCTGCTTATTTTACAATTTATATGAATATTCTATGCATTTAACATATTTCTCAGCACTCCACTCCGCTTTCACACACACTTATGAACAATACATATGGTCTTAAAACACTTCATACACTCTAGAACAGGGGGGTCAAACTCATTTTAGCTCAGGGGCCAAATGGAGGAATATCTATTCCAAAATGATGGCATAATAACTTGAAAATATAACTACTACAACTTCAGATATTTTTGTGTTTTACTTTGGCCCAAAATAGAACACGAACATTCTGAAAATTTACATATCACAAATAATCCTCTTGACATTACTTGAAAATTCTGAAGAAAAAAAAATGGTGCAGTTTCAAAAACCCTGTGAAGAACACAATGAACTTAGACTATCTCAGTGTATCTACAAAGCAGTTAAACTTTTAAGTAACAGCACATCTTGGATTGAATAAAAACCAAATAAATCGTAAATAAAAACTCTTCTATGTATCAACTACCTCATTTGTCATTTCCACTGTTCACTTTCTTTACATTTGCACAGAAGACAATCATGTTAACAGAACCATATCAATGTGCAGTGTCTCATGCAGCATTTTAAGTGGGGTTACCAACAGTGTTGGGTTAGTTACTGCAGAGCAGTAACTAGTTACAGTTACTAGTTACTTCTTTTCAAAAGTAACTCAGTTACTAACTCAGTTACTTACACCAAAAAGTAATGCGTTACTGTGAAAAGTAACTATTTAGTTACTTATTTTTTTCTTCTTCTTTTTTTTTTTTTAAAGCTCCCATTAATGCCCTTTTAGCCTTCATTTCAGTACTGTTATTGCACTGGAGAATAATACAATCTGTTGATCAACTTGACATGCATTTGCATCACTCAACTCTGCTAAGCAATGTGCTCTACATACAACACACAAAGACAAAGATATGTTACAAAGGCCAATTTGTTTCTGGCCAGAACAAATTGACAAAACTATTTTAAATAGCTGCAACATAACGTACATAAGTAACAAACAGCATAATAACAGCATAGATGTAAACCAAGAAAGGCACACACTACATACACAAAGCCTAACCAGGCATTTTCTTTACTGAGCAAAACTCTTTATTGTCGGCCATAAACACATCACCAAAACATTAGTAAAAGAAATTATATCTAGCTAAAGTGGTCATTTTCTGCAGTACAAACCAGACCAAAAGCAACTTTGTTATATCAACAGCAGCCACTCGCTCTTTCTCACGTGTGCCAACACTTGCACATATGGCACTTAGCCAGTGATGCGTTTACAGCCACACAAAAAGTCAGACAACTCCAACACCACACATAAAGTGTAATTCCAGGTCGTTACTCTATGATTTACCAATCAAATGTGTGCTTATTCTAGTGTCATTTATTAGGAATCTTAATTTATAAATATTAATTATTAAATGCTGTTAGTATATTAAATAAATACTAATAAAAATATATTTTTTACAAACAGGAAGTTGCAGGAATGTACACATGATCCCCTGCTTACATCTCATTGTGCAACATGTGAATGTTTTAATGGGAACTAAATGAAAGGGGCACAAACTATTTCCAAAGCAGGACCTCCACCCAGACAAACAATACAACTACACAGTTCATGAAAAACAATATTTGTTGTTATTGTCATTGTAAGTGGGTCTAAACACTTATATTAGAAATGGAAATGACTGCTGTCATTTGATTATAATAATAAGAGAATGTTGTCTGTGTATCTGTGTTGGCCCTGTGATGAGGGGGGGACTTGTCCAGGGTGTACCCTGCCTTCCGCCCGAATGCAGCTGAGATAGGCTCCTGCCACCCCGAAAGAGACAAGCGGTAGAAAATGGATGGATGGATGGAGATTGAACTTGTTATTTAGTCAGGTTTGGGACAGGTGTGCTGCTGGTGTAGCCACAGTGTGCACGTCTAAAGTTGCTCACATGGGCTCCACTCATGCTCAGGGAGTTTTTGCGTTTGCTCACACACATGAACAATTAGAAGGAACATTGATTGACAGAGTGTGTACCTTCAGCGTTAATGATGAGAAGAGGCAAAGTTAATCCTTAAATGGTGGAGGTGAAGTGGCATCAGAGTCTCTGTCTCTTTACTAGCTTCGTCGAAGCATGTTGCTTATGTAGCTTGTTTCAGCAGATTTGAATTGCTGTTTTGGGCAGTAGATGGCATCTTTGATCCAAAGCACAATTTACATTTAACTAAAATGTTCTTTTCTTTGTGCTGGACAAAAGAAAAGTAGTGAAAATATCTCCATGTTAGCAAACTCGACTTCTGGCTCCGCCATGATCAGACACGCCCCCCTCCCCTCCCCTCCCCACACACCCACACAGAGCGCACGTCTCTCTTCTCCGGCTTGTGACACAAGAAGAATCAGAACGACAGCAGCGCTCCGATAAAACACACTTTATACTACATAAAAAGTAACGCAAAATAACGCAGTAACGCATCATGTAGTAACGGTAACTGAGTTACTGAATATAAAAAAATAACGCGTTAGATTACTAGTTACCGCCGAAACTAACGGCGTTACAGTAACGCGTTACTTTGTAACGCGTTAGTCCCAACACTGGTTACCAATATTTTAATTTACTTCCGTTTGTTTTACGTTGGGTCGAGGGGGAGGAGTCGCAGCCCAGCTTTACCGTGTTCCTCTTGAATGGTATACTTGCTCGCCACGGTATAAACTATTTGCTTGCCTAACAGAATTGCTATTGCAACATCCAGTGGACACATTTAGAACAGCAGTTTCTTTAATTTAAAAATGCAGCTTAATTTTTACATTAGCAAACTCATCTCATAGGCCGGATTTTAGAATCCAACAAGTTGGTATTTAGTATTTTGTGTCTTTCATTATTGATTGTATTTGTGTTTGTCTCCTCCTTCAGCAAGCGAGTAGTTATGTCCGTGTCTGACCTCAAAGAGGAGGTGCTTTCTCTCTACCAAACCTGGAAGGGGTGCTGTGGAGTCCTGCTTTTCCTCTACTCTGTTATCCTAACGAAGGTAACCACAAATGGAAGAAAAAAAGAGCATGTTGGGTGATGTAAACTTCGAAAGTCAGGCCTTTTCCCATTTGCACAGGGCATTGAGAACATCAGAAATGAGATCCAAGACACGATGGAACCCCTCATAGATCCAGTGCATGGCCATGGAAGGTAACGCACCTCATCCCCACTTATGCACGAAAATTGATGCACAGTTACATGGTTTAACCTATCATTGCATCAACGGGCTTTGTATGTTCTTCTTACTGTGTGTTTTTGTTGTAGTCAGAGTCTGGTGAACCTCCTTGTAACTGGCCATGCTGTGTCTAATGTCTGGGATGGAGAACGGGAGTGTTCTGGCATGAGTAAGTACCAAAAGCAAGCAAACATTACATCCTTACAACACTCACACTTTTAAAAAGCAGTACACCATTAACGTTTGCAAATATTCACACAAGCTTTTGGTAACTATTAGAGCTCAGTTTTCTAACTGTAGGTGTTGATCATGTCCACCAGAGGGCAATCGTTGTACGTTCCTGCTTGCGTTTCTGAATCACAGAAGGAATTCTAACTTGTCCACCTTTTTGTGACTTTCATTGTCTTTATGTCTAGAACTACATGGTATTCATAAACAGGCAGCAGTTGGCTTCCTCACACTCATGGAGTCACTACGCTACTGCAAGGTAACTAAAGTCTAATTAGAAAGTGGCTCAAATGAGAAATAACACTTTTTATGTCACTACAGGGTAACGAACGCAAAGTCTAATCAGAAAGTGACTAAAATGAGAAATAACATGTCACTACATAAACACACAGGACCTCACTGTTACAGGGTTGTACATTCCTGTTATACTGTTAATGTAAACCACACCGAGGGGTCCCGTGTGAAAATAAGTGTTTAGAAACAAACTCGCCCCTGACGCTTTAAAGCTTGTATTGACAATAAATTATATTGTAGGCTTAAAATACTTGCTGTAAGATGCGACCTCTAAATAATTATGGTTGTTATTGCCAACAAAAGCACCTACAAGGAAATTATTTTCCACTACAATGTGTCTATTATTGTTACTTGCTTTTTTTTAAATATTTATACTGTAACAACTATAACTTTGACTTTTTTCCACTTTTTTCTTCTTTTTCTGTCATTGTTTGCTTACCTTGTATTTTTTTTTTTTAATGTGTCCTATTTCTTCCTTTTCTTCTCTTCATTACTGCATATGCTGTCAATCTGTTGATATGCAATCTCTACTCTTTTTTTTCTCCCTACCAGACAAACCTTTAATGACAAAACGTGTCAACATGTATATAGATAAGATGTGGATGAATTATCTGCAATAGATCAGCAGAAGGGGTTAGTGTTAGAATTAAATAAGCTCTGCTTCTTCCTACTCTTTTTCTGATGTTTTGTAACTGTAATCATGTGATGTTCCTTAATGTAACCTTTTAAGCATGTCTGGAACAAATAAACTGTACCAAACAATAAGTTGTCAGCACAATGATGGTTTCCAGAGAGAATCGAAAAGAAGATTTTGGGAGACCACCTAGTATTAGTTTATTCACAAGCTGCTATATTAAGAATCTAAATTCTTGACAAAAAGTCTCCACTGATATATTAGACAATGTTTCAGAAAAAAATGCTGTTCATGACATGTACTATATAAACCCATCAGTGTGATTCATTATAGAAATAACAAATCGAATCAACATCCATTAGAAACTCAGTCTTTCTGTACATTTATTTCAGGTGGGCGCATTCCTGAAGTCTCCTGAGTTCCCTATTTGGATCATTGGCAGTGAAACTCACCTCTCTGTGTTTTTCACAAAGGCAAGTTTTAATACACTCGTTTCGTAATTGTCCAAACACATGTCACACATTGTTTAATAAGAGCCAGGCTCCTCGACAGGTAAGGAAAACCAAAATATGGAACCCCCTTAACAGATTAATAAAGGCAGGTCATATATCAGTGTGAGGTAGGAGATTGAAATGAAAGCAGAAGCAAGTCATATATGGACAATACTCATTCTTGACTTCTCAGCTATCCAGTTTTTAATAAAAGGAGTACAGGCCTTGTCCTAATGCTGTCACCATGCTATCTTTGTAGAAACATACAAGCTCAAAAACTATGCATACATTTGTAGTTTAGAAATTATCATAGTACAGGGTTTCTGCATTAAAAGTCATTAAAAATGGATTTTGTGAAAATGTAGGCCATTAATGGCATTAAAAAAGCATTAAATAGTCCAGAGGCCTTAAACAATTTTCATACAATTGTAGGCCTGGGGGGTCGTCAAAAAGTCAATTGATTGAACGATAAATGAAAATAAATGGCTATGTCCATGTGTGCTTCTTTTCTTCAACTCTGGCTTTCAAAATGAATACAAGAGGTCTCTGTGCATCGCTCTTGGCACCTGAGCATGTTTATTTGACATTAGAAATAAAGTAGAGTGAAGCCTCGTGTCAGTCATCCAAAATATTTGTTTCGGTATGAGGAGGTGGGGCCGCTAGCTTACACACGGAATACACGGACATCACTTCGCTCGTTGCGACTCATTAGTGAGAAACACTGCTAAGTAACACAATTTAGGAGGAATGAAGATAATCACAAAGCTAAATGTCCCTGTGTGGGTTTATTTCATTTTAAACTGAATGAGCAACATGAGCCCATCATAGACGACCAACTGACCCAGTTCTTCCAACTGTGGAAACTTGATTCAAGATGTTTAATATTTATTGACATGTAATTTTTGCTCACAGAGATTGAAAACATTTTATTTTTGTTTCTTTACCTATATTTAATATGTACAATATATAATTAAGTTATTTACCTTTCAATTACAATGGTAAAAAATACTACATAATTGAAAAATGTTTATTGCTTTTGAAAGGGTTACGTGTTGTATTATATAATATGATTACATTAGTGCTTAATTTGGCCACAGTTATTGTAAACTTCAACTATTCATGATTATCATCATCAAATGCTGACAATTACTTTTCAATTATCCAAGATTATCATTGTCAAATGCCTACAATTACTGTTTAATTATTCAAGATTATCATTGTCAAATGCTTACAACTACTGTTTAATTTTTCAAGATTATCATTGTCAAATGCTTACAATTTTGTCCGTACAGACAATTGTATGCTTTATATAATACATAATAATGATCTGCAGTATCACATGGGCATTACATTTGTTTTAAGTTGCATTAAAAAGCATACAATTAGATTTACTGATAGCTGCAGAAACCATTCATTCTGCTCTACATATGTACTGTACATAAAAGTATTATTGATTGTCAAAATGATTACTTGTGGCTAAACTGACCACAAAAGCATTCTTGTGTAAAGCAGTAAAATCTGCAATCCTATTTGAAGCTCAAACAAAGCTTCATGAGGCGCTGGTTGTCAGTGTCAGTCAAACAAACTCTTGTCTTACAAAATGACAACCAGATAGTGTTCATTTTCTGAACTGTCCAAGGATGGATTGTAGTAACAAAAAAGGAAGACATTTCATTTTTAGTATTGTACATCTTGGGAAAATACTCACTAGAGTTTGTTTTAATAAAATGCATGAACGCTCAGATTTGTTTGGACTGGAGCTTTGGGTATATTTGCGGAAGGGAGCTGAACACTTTGGAAAGGTCACCCACTTGCTTCTGATGTAGTCATGATGTTTTCGCTTTATCCCATCATTTCATTTTATTAGACTTAGCTTTATTATCACTGTGCGTGGTATAATTACGCAGACAGTGAATTGCAGTTAGCATTGGTAGCAACTAAAGGATACTGTATAACACAATATTTGCAGCTGATTAGGTGGCAAGGAAATATATGTAGAGTTGGTTGTAAATGTAATACAGTTAAGGCAATGCAGGTGCACGAATCGGTGTAAAATGATTAACAGTAGTGATGGGTAAAAGATTTCTAAATACATTTAGCACACTCACTGGCTTTATTGACTCAGCACTGATACTGTGTTAGTGTCAGAGTTGTGTATAAAGAGTATGGCCAACTAAACAACAGGCGCCATCTTTGCTACCAAGATGTGTACAGCTATGCCCGGATGCATGCATCGTTAGTTTTTATGACAAAATAAACCAAAGTAATATGTCTATATATACAGTAGTTTTAAACATACACCTGTCACAATTCAATTACATGTGGAACAGAGGAACCCAAGGATGCAGATGGATTTGTGAGTAAATAGTTCTTTACTTAACAAAAGAAGCGATCATAACAATGATCCAAAAATAGAATATAACAAAAAGCGACGGTGCGAAAAAAGAGAACACAAAAAGAGCACCGTGACAAAAAGAACAAAAGCTAATATACAAACTAACTAAACTTTGGGTCGAAGTTGCAAGACGTGCAAACTATCAACGTACATACCAAGCTGGATGGCACTGGAAATAGCCAAGATGGAACGTAGCAAAAATACAAGGAGCATAGGAGTCTTCATACGATCAGAGTCAAGAAGTGGAATAGCCGAGTGCCATCCAGCTGGCCAGGTGCTGCTTAAGTAGTGCTGGTGAGATTAGACACAGCTGTGCACGTCTTGCAGCTCCGCCCACAGGAAGACGCAGGAACTCTGAGGAAGACAAAAAATAAGAGCCAGGTCTGCTGCACCAAGGGAAAACTGAGCATACAAACCACAAGGTGGCAGCAGGCGGTGACAGTATTCCTCCCCTAATCAACGGACGCCACCTGGCGGACCACCTGGTTTACCGGGAAATCTATGATACAAATCAGAAATTAGGGATTTATCAATTATAAGGGAACGTGAAATCCAGGAGCGATCAGAAACTGCACACCCCTGCCTCGCCTCCTAGCGTCCAAAATGATGTTGACAGTGAAGGCTAGATGACCCTCCACCTGCTGAGGAGCAGGGGGAGACACGGATGGAGGACAAAGGTCGCTCGACTCGACGGGCTTTAGGCGGGAAACATGGTAAACAGGATATGACTTGAAGGACTTGGGTACCTTGAGTCGAGCTGTGACGGGAGTTATCATCCGCTCCACCTCATATGGTCCGATGAATTTAGGTGCCAGTTTCTTCGACTCTCCTGGTAGTGTAATGTCTTTTGATGATAGCCAAACCCTCTGGCCAGGTTTGTAGTGGGGAGATGGTCTGCGATGGCGATTAGCCATGGTCTGGTTCCGTTTGGCTGTCCGCGACAAGGCAGCACGTGTATCACGCCACACATGGTGCACACGGCGCAGGAAGGCAGTCACGGAGGGAACAGTGGACTCGATCTCTTGAGAGGAGAAGATAGGAGGTTGGAAGCCATGCACCACATGGAAAGGGGACAAGCCGGTAGATGAACAGATTAGGGTGTTACGGGCATACTCCACCCATGGGAGATAGGTAGACCACAATGATGGATGCTGGTGACACACGCATCTCAGGGCCGCCCCTAGGTCCTGATTGGCTCTTTCCGATTGTCCATTCGATTGTGGGTGGTACCCTGATGACAAACTGACAGTGGCTCCTAACAAGTTGCAGAAAGCTTTCCATGTAGCGGATGAAAATTGAGGACCTCTGTCTGACACCACATCCATGGGGATCCCATGAAGTCGAACCACATGGTTTACCAGAAGCTTGGCGGTCTCCAGGGAGGAGGGAAGTCTACGGAGGGGGATAAAATGCGTGAATTTAGAAAATCTGTCGACTATGGTGAGGATGACAGAAAACCCCCTGGAGATGGGTAGACCTGTGACAAAGTCCAGAGCAATGTGCGACCATGGGCGAGAGGGGATGGGAAGGGGCTGCAGCAACCCCGCAGGAGCTTGATGGGAAGCTTTGCTTCTGGCGCAGACGGGGCATGCAGCCACAAACTTCTTAGTATCAGTGTGAACGGTAGGCCACCAGAACCGCTGAGTGAGCAGGAACTCAGTGCGTCTGGCACCTGGGTGGCAAGCAATCTTGGAAGTGTGAGCCCACAACAAGACCTCTGGACGAAGGGTTCTCGGTACAAAAAGGCGACCAGGAGGACATCCAGCAGGGGATGGGGAGTCCTTGATAGCCTCCGACACCTGTCTCTCCACCTCCCACTGTACTGCGCCCAGAATCCGGGACTGAGGAAGGATAGTCTCTGGGGGAGTGTCTTCTGTAGGAGGAGAGAACATCCTCGACAAGGCGTCAGGTTTACCATTGAGTGAGCCCGGGCGAAAAGTAATACAAAAGTCAAACCTTGTAAGGAACAGGGACCACCGAGCCTGGCGGGGATTGAGGCGTTGGGCAGAGCGGAGGTAGGCTAGGTTACGATGATCAGTATAAATGATAAAGGGGTGTTTGGCACCCTCAAGCCAGTGCCTCCATTCTTGAAGGGCGAGGACCACTGCAAGAAGCTCTCGGTTCCCGATGTCATAGTTCTTCTCTGCAGGCGAAAGGTGTTTGGAGAAGAAGGCGCAGGGGTGCAGCTTCTGATCAGAACTGGATTGCTGGGACAAAACAGCCCCTACCCCAGTGTCAGATGCGTCCACCTCAACAAAAAACGGGAGATCAGGATTAGCGTGAACTAACACAGGAGCTGAGGTAAAGAGGCATTTAAGGCGTCGAAAAGCCTGGTCAGCCTCCGAAGACCACACGAAAAGAACCTTGGAGGACGTTAATTTATTTAAAGGTTGGGCTACTTTACTGAAATCGCTAATAAAACGTCGGTAAAAATGAGCAAACCCCAGAAACCTTTGCAGCAGCTTCCTGGAGGACGGCGTAGGCCAATCTACAACCGCTTGGATCTTAGCTGGGTCTGGCTTAACCTGCCCCCTCTCCACAATCAACCCCAAAAACGACACTGTGGGAGAATGAAAGGTGCACTTTTGGGGTTTGACAAATAATCGGTTCTCCAAAAGTCTCTGCAAAACCAAACGGACATGCTGATGATGTAAATCAATGGAGCGTGAAAAAATAAGTATATCATCCAAGTAGACTACCACGAAACGACCTATCATGTCACGGAGGACATCATTAATTAAACACTGGAACACCCCGGGGGCATTAGTGAGGCCGAACGGCATGACGCAATACTCAAAGTGGCCAAGAGGGGTGTTAAAAGCAGTCTTCCATTCATCACCTTCACGAATTCGCACGAGGTGATACGCATTGCGTAGATCCAATTTAGTAAATACTACTGCCCCATGCAAAGGAGCAAACGAAGACTCTAGTGGAAGAGGGTATTTATTTTTAATTGTAATTTTGTTCAGAGCTCGGTAGTCAATACAGGGTCGTAACCCACCATCCTTCTTTTTGACAAAGAAAAACCCCGCCGCCACAGGAGCGGAAGAGGGACAAATGTGTCCGGCGGTGAGAGAAGAGGATATGTATTCCTCCATAGCCTGCTGTTCGGGACGCGAAATATTATACAGCCGCGAAGAAGGTAGTGGCGACCCTGGAAGAAGGTCAATGGCACAGTCATACGGGCGGTGGGGGGGTAGCGTCGTAGCCCGGTCTTTACAAAAAACCTCACTAAAGGAATGATATTCCTCAGGAATCAGCGCGAGATCAGGGGGCTGAAGAGTAGGAAGAGTGACAAGGTTAGCCGGAGACGAAGCGGAGCGCAAACAGTGGCTATGACAAAAAATACTCCAATTGGTAATTTTACAAGTGGTCCAATCAATGCTTGGACTGTGACGTCGCAACCATGGAAGTCCAAGAACTAAGGGCGCCGAACGAGAAGGCATTATAAACAATTTAACTTCCTCACGGTGATTACCAGAAATAAGGAGGGATGTGGCATGTGTCTGATGAGTAATATTAGCCAGGTGACGCCCGTCAAGTGAGCTAACATTCTTAATACGATCAATCCCCACAGTAGGAATCTTTAGAGATTCCACAAGACCACTGTCAATAATGTTTTCATCAGCCCCTGAGTCAATAAGTGCCTTAATAGGACAAGAACCCCCCGCCCATGACAGAGTACCTTCGACTTGAAGTCTTCCCACGAGTGAGGAAGCATACGTCACCACAGGAGCAGGCGGCGAAGTTGGTAATCTTCCCTGCGGAAGGTCTCGGGTGGACTCGGAACGGCCCCCAGTAGGCCGCGCAGGACAGCGAACAACGACGTGGTCCGCAGCTCCGCAGTACAGGCACAGCCGCAATCTCAGCCGACGACTCCTCTCTGCAGACGACAGGCGACTGCCACCCAGCTGCATAGGAATGGACCCCTCTAGCCCCTCCTCCGGAGCACTGCAGTCAGAAGGCGGAAGCGACGAAACCTGAGGCTTGGATGTTGATCGTGTGGACCAGGTAGATGACTGCCATCTGGTGGACGGAGGATCCACCCCCTTCTGGGCGTGTCGCTCTCGTAGGCGGTTGTCCAATCGGATGGCGAGTGAGATGAGCTCCTCGAGGGTCTGGGTCTCGTCGCGGGCAGCCAGCTCGTCTTGGATCTGGGAGCTAAGGCTAGCCAGGAATACTCCCCGCAAAGCTCTCCCCCCCAGCCACTCTCCGCCCCCAGGATTCGGAAGGAGATTGAGTGGTCCGCGACAGAGGAGGACCCCTGGCGTGTAGCGAGGAGGCGGCTGCCTGCCTCTCGTTCCCTCACGGGGTGATCAAAGACGCTGTGCAACTCAGCGGAAAATAGGGGTAAGCTGGAACGAAGTCCGGGTTTACTCTCACACACCTCCATAGCCCAGCTAGCTGCTCTTCCAGCCAGTAAACTTAGTATATATGCCACACGGGCAGAGTCTGTTGTGTATGTGTGAGGCTGCTGTGCAAAAACTAAAGAGCATTGATATAAAAAAAAGTCTGCATTGTCCAAAGTCCCCCTCATACCTGGGCGGATGTGGTATGCTGGGCTCCCGGATAGGAAAACCCGATGTCGAGGGCATGGGGTAAGAAGAAGCTGTAGGTTGAGCAGCCTCAGAGTCTGGGAGCGGGTGAGGGACAAACAGGCGTGTATGCATCTCCTGCACAAGTGTGGTCAGGTTTAACAAAGCTTGTTCGTGATCACTTATTCGCTGGCCATGAGCCCTGAGGGCCAGCTGAATCTGATTCTCATCTGCGGGTTCCATAATTGACTCGGCTATTCTGTCACAATTCAATTAGATGTGGAACAGAGGAACCCAAGGATGCAGATGGATTTGTGAGTAAATAGTTCTTTACTTAACAAAAGAAGCGATCATAACAATGATCCAAAAATAGAATATAACAAAAAGCGACGGTGCGAAAAAAGAGAACACAAAAAGAGCACCGTGACAAAAAGAACAAAAGCTAATATACAAACTAACTAAACTTTGGGTCGAAGTTGCAAGACGTGCAAACTATCAATGTACATACCAAGCTGGATGGCACTGGAAATAGCCAAGATGGAACGTAGCAAAAATACAAGGAGCATAGGAGTCTTCATACGATCAGAGTCAAGAAGTGGAATAGCCGAGTGCCATCCAGCTGGCCAGGTGCTGCTTAAGTAGTGCTGGTGAGATTAGACACAGCTGTGCACGTCTTGCAGCTCCGCCCACAGGAAGACACAGGAACTCTGAGGAAGACAAAAAATAAGAGCCAGGTCTGCTGCACCAAGGGAAAACTGAGCATACAAACCACAAGGTGGCAGCAGGCGGTGACAACACCAGCAGTAAAACCACATTTTATTTTCTTAAAAGTATAATTTAGCAGCCGTGTTTGACGCACTCTGCTACTACACTACTAAACACTACATTCCTGCAGTGTTTAGTAACCAGCAGGCATTATAAATTATAACACTCGGGGACAGCGTGGCTTGGTTGGTAAGGTGGCCGTGCCAGCAACTTAAAGTGTCCCGGTTCGATCCCCGGTTTCTGCCTTCCTCGTCACGTCCGTTGTGTCCTTGAGCAAGACTTTTCACCCTTGCTTCTGATGGGTCGTGGTTAGGACCAGCTCCCACCATCAGTGTGTGTGAATGTGAATGTGGAAATAGTGTCAAAGAGCTTTAAGTACCTTGAAGATAGAAAAGCGCTATACAATTATAACCTATAACACGCACCCAACGGCGCAATAAACAAAAAAAAGTACACTGAACGACCAAAAATATAACTTATTACCCTCACTTAATTTCCCCTCGGGGATTAATAAAGTACTTTTGATTCTGATTTTGCCAAAATATTAATTAGCTTCGGACCAACAATCACAGTGAAATTATGACTTTTGTATGAAGTATGTCAACTGTGGTAGCTGCCTCCAATGTATTTGTAATCAATGTAGGTATCACTCATACTATTCCAACCAATCTTTCTTTTTTGTAACAATCAATCAATCAAAGTTTATTTATATAGCCCTTAAAGGCCTACTGAAATGCGATTTTCTTATTTAAACGGGGATAGCAGATCCATTCTATGTGTGATACTTGATAATTTCGCGATATTGCCATATTTTTGCTGATAGGATTTAGTAGAGAACATCGACGATAAAGTTCGCAACTTTTGGTCACTGATAAAAAAGCCTTGCCTGTACCGGAAGTAGCAGACGATATGCGCGTGACGTCACCGGTTGTGGAGCTCCTCACATCTGCACATTGTTTACAATCATGGCCACCAGCAGCGAGAGCGATTCGGACCGAGAAAGCGACGATTTCCCCATTAATTTGAGCGAGGATGAAAGATTCGTGGATGAGGAAAGTGAGAGTGAAGGACTAGAGGGCAGTGGGAGCAATTCAGATAAGGAAGATGCTGTGAGAGGCGGGTAGGACCTGATATTCAGCTGGGAATGACTAAAACAGTAAATAAACACAATACTCTATTAGCCACAACACAAACAGGCTTATATTTAATATGCCACAAATGAATCCCGCATAACAAACACCTCCCCCCTCCCGTCCATATAACCCGCCAATACAACTCAAACACCTGCACAACACACTCAATCCCACAGCCCAAAGTACCGTTCACCTCCCCAAAGTTCATACAGCACATATATTTCCCCAAAGTCCCCAAGCTTACGTACGTGACATGCACATAGCGGCACGCACGTACGGGCAAGCGATCAAATGTTTGGAAGCCGCAGCTGCGTACTCACGGCACCGCGTCTGCGTATCCAACTCAAAGTCCTCCTGGTAAGAGTCTCTGTTGTCCCAGTTCTCCACAGGCCAATGGTAAAGCTTGACTGTCATCTTTCGGGAATGTAAACAATGAAACACCGGCTGTGTTTGTGTTGCTGCAGTCGTCCGCAATACACCGCTTCCCACCTACAGCTTTCTTCCTTGCTGTCTCCATTGTTCATTGAACAAATTGCAAAAGATTCACCAACACAGATGTCCAGAATACTGTGGAATTTTGCGATGAAAACAGACGACTTAATAGCTGGCCACCATGCTGTCCCAAAATGTCCTCTACAATCCGTGACGTCACGTGCAGGCGTCATCATACCGAAACGTTTTCAGCAGGATATTTCGGCGCAAAATTTAAAATTGCACTTTAGTAAGCTGACCCGGCCGTATTGGCATGTGTTGCAATGTTAAGATTTCATCATTGATTTATAAACTATCAGACTGCGTGGTCGGTAGTAGTGGGTTTCAGTAGGCCTTTAACCACAAGTGTCTCATAGGGTTGCACAAGCCTCAAAGACATCAGATCCCACAAGTGAATAAGTGTACTTTTGTAGTCGTTTGACCAAGTTTCTGCACAACTCAGTAACACTGGTGAACAGTAGAGAATCGAGAGTGATTTTTGCTCCAGATTTTGCTTTATTCATTATTGATGTATTTCTTGCCACTTTATGTTGTATATTTTTATGAGATTTCCAGTTAATTTTCTCTATTGTTACACCCAAAATTTGGTTTCTTTTACTCTTTCAGCGTATACTCTGTCTATTTATGTTTGTGTTTGAATTTCTCTTCTGCTGCTACCGAATAGCATTATTTTAGTTTTACTGACATTCAAAGATAGTCTGTTTTTGTCAAACCATCTTTTTAATTTGTTAATTTCTTCTGTTATTTGTATTAGCTTCTGCGTGTTCTCCTGAACAAAACGCAGATGTTGTGTCACAACTACAGTGTCACACAAGACACTGTAGTTGGTGGCTCTCAAGTGTTGATGTAAAAGCTCTCCACAATTATTTCGGGTGGAGCAGCTCCATGCTGCGCAACAGGGAATCTTTACACGTTGAAAAACTAACGAGGAAGCACCGCAAACACAGCATCAGCTCAAAGTTGGTAGCAATCATAGCGCCCTGTAGTCACGTGAGTGCCTTTTGACCAATCATTGAGGAGATCGACTGAAACTGGGTTGGCCATACTTTCTCTATGCAAGACTTTGGTTAAAATGTCATAATTGCGCCATCTGCTGGATTAAAATTACTATTTTGACCTGCAAATGAGATTGTTAGCAAATGTTTTTGTTTTTATTGAAATAATTTATTTGCAGAAAGCAGTATGAAACGTCCAACTCTGTTCAGTGAGCAAAATAGGAAACCGGAAGATAACATTTACCTTAGTTTAGATCAAAATTAAATATTTGTTTTTCTGTTTCTTAGTTCTATTTCAAACGTGGCAACGAAAACCGATGTCAAACGCGACATGCCTCTCCCTACAACTTAATTTAGTACAAGCTGCCACTTGTGAGCCGAAAGATGCGCTTCCTGATAATCACAGTTTGGTGCTTCACAGTCAAACAATATAGCATTTGTATCGGTCACGCGTTTATTTTGTTAAAAATTAAATTTGTTTAGAATAACCCCTTGTGATGCGGCATCTTGTTTTCAAGGGGGCACACACATTGACTAATTGAAATGAAGAGATACAGTATAATTTCTTGTGTTTTTTAATGCATCAATGCTGCCGTATCGCAGCAACAGTAAAAAAAAAAAAAACATTCCACAGAGAATTTGAGTTAAAGAGGCTTCACTTGAATTAGTCCTGTGGAGCCTGGGGTTGCATGCAAGGAAATAAGCAAAGTTTGCAGAAAGTTTGGCCTAAAATGACATCTTACAAACTCTGTCTTTTAAGAACTATTATTACTGAGTTTCCACTCCATTTTCTGATTCAGCTGATAATGGTCAATACGAATGTAACTCTTTGCACAGATGTCTTTCAACACTTTGATATGGGGCTTTTGGTGCCAAAGGTGTTTAGGGAGTGGGCCATTGGTGGTTGTAGTGTTTACATTTAGTGACTTGTGAATGTTGCGTGAAATCAATTCCCACTCTACAATTCATTGTAGTTTTTGTTGTCTGGGGAAGTGGTATTGAAAATGCATGAATGGGTTTCTGGGACTTGTATTAAATCAGATTAAGATGTTTGGGGTCAGACTCAACAGTGGCTCCATCCTCTTGGAATGGAAATGATTCCTGGTTAAATAATCTTTGGGTCATTTGACAGTAACAGATGTATAACACAAACACATACTGTAGTGCTCCTTTGCAGGGTGTGTAGTTCCGCAATATTTACTGAGATCAACTGTGCTGTTTCACCTTCAGGGAAACAGGCGCTCTGTAGTGAGACTCATCAGATTTCAGCTTGTGCAAATTCAGATGTGTGCTCAGGGCAAGGCTGCACTCATCTCAACCATCTCAGTCCCTGTGCGAGTAATGTAATATATTGTTGTGTCTTGTGTGTTTAAGCTGGTCCGTTGACTTGGACCAAATTAATTCTCCTTGCTCTTGTGAAAATAGCACCAAAGAGACTAGAAAGATCCCTGGCAATCATCTCCATTACAAGGCCACACCCCATAATACGGCATTGATTAAAAGCTCTGTTACATGCGTTCAAGTGGAGTGAATCATGTGTTGGTGCACTGATGACCAAACGTTGTCATGCATGAGCCGATCACTTACCGATTGCCTCAGCTCCCTTGGCGTTCGTGACATGTTCACTAACGTACACAGTCACACACATTCCACAGTGAAGGGGAACCTAATCCTGATTAGCGTTTGTGTGTATGCGTGGTTCAAGTGAATGACTTCCTGCGAAGGAACGTGATTCCAGCGTTCCCATCTGGAACCGTTTGTATTCCTAAAGATTGAACTTACAGTATATGCACACGCATGTTTACTGACGTAAAAGGTTTACTCTACGCTCTGCCACCCTTAATATTCCTTCCTTGTCAGTAAATCTGTTTTACGGCATTGTTGGAAGTACCATTTCCCTTTATTTGTGATACGGAATCTACACTACCTGCTAATGTAGCTTTTAGACCCAATATAGTGACATGTTCAATAAAGCAGATAATCCGATCCCCGCTTCTGATGTGTCATTGGCTCCCTCTTCCCGCCAGTGGGGACGCGTGTGTATTCCCTCGAGTTGTCACCAGTATAAAAATATGGCTTTTTAGACCATCGGCCTGATATGATGCCATTAGTTTTTTCTTAAATCAAATCTACATCCACAAGCACAATGTTCTTTCTGAATAATGGGTTTGTGAATTTGAGAAAGGGGCTGAGTGTGTTTAACAGAATGTAATTGCTTCTGTTTTTGGACAAGAGTTTTTGAGATGCCCGGAAAAATGTAAATATGATGGCTGAAACATATTTTCTAATGTAAAAGCGCAAGGAAGGGGTTAGATCAGAAGAATGCGCTTAAAAGGAAAGTGCAGTGGTTGCTAGGGAAACATGGTTTTGTGGGAGGGCAATCCTCTTGTGACAACTTTCATTGACCTTTACCCTCCTCGATTAGTGATGGGGTTCGCTTTACAGTATGTCTCTTTGAGGGAGTTACAGGTGGATGTGTGGATGTACAGTAGTCATGACTAGGGTCAGTGATTTACTAGGGGAACTTCTGTCTGCAGATACACACTGCGAGGTTCTTCAAAGATTGGTTCGAGAAGAGAAAGAAAACATGTGTGTAGACAGAATTAATGTACATACCTTCTAGCTGCTGTGTTTCCAAAACCCAAAAACAGTATTTCTAATGACTGACAAATAACAAACATTAAAAAGTTATGTACTAAGTAGATAACATTACTGGGCAATTCATTGAACATTTGATCATACAGTATGAGGATTGTCAGTCGGAATCATAAAGAGCCGATTTGACATTCATTAGTTCTCAGCCTAAATCATATATACTTTTTTACTTATTTTGTGGTGTAGAGTGTTAGAAATGGCTTGATCAAGTGATATTTTGTAATCACGTGGGCTCTGTGTACTGGATCCTGCCACTGCTGGTAAGAAGTGCCTGAGCGGAGTCTGGAATGGACTGTATACCAGTTATATACTGTATAAAGATGTTATATCTTGTTATATATATAGTTGTTATATCTTGTTTTTTTACACTTCTGAGTCTCATTTGGCAGTATCGGTACACCCCTCGTACTATAGCACGCCATCACTTGTTTTCATTTGTACTCTTAACAGGTTAACTTCTTTTTACACCTTTGCATTACATATTGGTCATTAAGGGTAAGCCAAACTGTTTTATTGTCTTTATATATACCACGGTCATAGTCTAAAAATAGGCAGCAAAGTTAAAACGTTTTAGGAATAGCAATAGCTTGATTCTGGAAAGGATTATTTCTATTTGAATCGCAAGTAGTTTTTGAATCAAAAGGCAAAAGACCAGCGTTCTTGAACTCATTGTGTTAAATTATACAGCACAGGGTCCACCGTAGCGCTGCCTACTATAACGTTAACATGACAGGAAACTGAAGAAAGGTCTCTTCTATATTTCATGCCTTGAGATCGGCGGTGAGGGCACTGTAAAAGCACAAAGCAGCAGCGTGGTGTACATTAACAGTCATTAATAATCCGTGACAGGTCAGACCAAAGACCATTGTCCGAGGCTAAAAGTCTGTGTGTGTTGCATTATTTGTCTTGTCCCCCTGTGTATTGTTCGGTTCATCAAAACGCTGTAGAGCCATTCTTTGGCCTCGCTCCAAGAGTGAGATATAATTTCCTGAATCACAAGTTAGTTGAGATCACCATTGATATGGACAACAATAGAACAAGCCTTTTTAGTCTTGTAGTGATCCTGTTTAGAACATGTCAGCTGACAAGACCTTGGCTTTGTTGTCTTGAAACGGATCCCTCCAGACTTTCTCCATGGCCACTCAAAAGCCTCTCAGCAGTTACAAAAGCTGTTTGGGCGGACCAGAGGGAAAGTACCCCTCAACTGGCCTTCCAAAAGTAGCTACTTCATTCATACGTTAAGATTAAAGGCGGACAGTGGGAGCAAAGGAAGCATTAAAAAAACAAAGAAGGAGGAAGTACTTCAAGTCTGAAGTACCTTTTTGTGGCAAGTAAACTGGATATTAGAAAATAGGAAAAAACAATAGAGGGTAAGCGTCAAGTGAATCTAATCAAAACCACAACAGATTAAGATTAAGTGTGTTGGTGGATTTAGTTCCGGGATTACCATAGCAACTGATTAATCAAACATTGGTTATTAAAAATCTTAAAATTATGTGTTTCCTATTTTTAGGCAAAATGGCGTGGATTACTCGCGTATAACCAGCAGAGGTAGTTTTGAATAGTCAATCTCATCACATTTGTGGTCTATAGAACATAACGTCATCTACCGGTATATGGTTTTATCCATCCCAAAGAATGCTGAAAAAATAATTAATTAATAAAAAATTGATTTGATCCGTATTCAATCGAGGATATTTTGTAAAATGTGCAGTAGCTACTGCTCTGCTTTAGAATGTCAGTTTCCTCAATGAACCGCAGCTTGTCAGTGTAGACAACACTCATGCAGCCCCAGACCTTGGTGCTACACCCCAGTTGTGTAGGCAAGACATAATTATCTTGGTTCTCACTTGTGTTGCCTGCTATTTACACAATATTTGCTCTGTTTGGACTCATTTTTAGTGTATACTAAATCGATATTGCTATATAAACTGTACACTGGCTACTTTAAAGTACAAAACACAAAACCAGTGAAGTTGGCACGTTGTGTAAATCGTAAATAAAAACAGAATACAATGATTTTCTAATTCTTTTCAACCTATATTCAATTGAATACACTGCAAAGACAAGATACTCAACGTTCGAACTGGTAAACTTTGTTATTTTTTGCAAATATTAGCTCATTTGGAATTTGATGCCTGCACCATGTTTTTAAAAAGCTGGTACAAGTTGTAAAAAAGACTGAGAAAGTTGAATGCTCATCAAACACTTATTTGGCACATCCCATAGGTAAACAGGCTAATTGGGAACAGGTGGGACCATGATCGGGTATAAAAGCAGCTTCCATGAAATGCTCAGTCATTCACAAACAAGGATGGGGCGAGGGTCACCACTTTGAACAAATG
>NC_084551.2:37680000-37707500 GCF_033978685.3 Nerophis lumbriciformis | reverse complement strand
ATGTTAGCAAACTCGACTTCTGGCTCCGCCATGATCAGACACGCCTCCCTCCTCCTCCTCCTCCTCCCTCTCCTCCCTCCCCACACTCACACTCACACCCACACCCACACAGAGCGCATGTCTCTCTCTCTTCTACGGCTTGTGACACAAGAAGAATCAGAACGATGACACAGCAGCGCTCCGATAAAACACACTTTATACTACATAAAAAGTAACGTAGAATAACGCAGTAACGCATCATGTAGTAACGGTAACTGAGTTACTGAATATAAAAAATAACGCGTTAGATTACTAGTTACCGCTGAAACTAACGGTGTTACAGTAACGCGTTACTTTGTAACGCGTTAGTCCCAACACTGCTTGTAAAGAACATAATGTCATGGCTGTCTTGAGTTTCCAATCATTTCTACAACTCTTTATTTTTTGTGATATTGGAGCACATACTTGTTTGTCACAAAAAACATTCATGAAGTTTGGTTCTTTTATGAATTTATTATGAGTCTACTGAAAATGTGACCAAATCTGCTTGGGTCAAAAGCATACATACAGCAATGTTAATATTTGGTTACATGTCCCTTGGCAAGTTTCACTGCAATAAGGTGCTTTTGGTAGCCATCCACAAGCTTCTGGTTGAATTTTTGAGCACTCCTCTTGACAAAATTGGTGCAGTTGAGCTAAATGTGTAGGTTTTCTGACATGGACTTGTTTTTTCAGCATTGTCCACATGTTCTCAATGGGGTTTAAGTCAGGACTTTGGGAAGGCCATTCTAAAACCTTAAATCTAGCCTGTTTTAGCCATTCCGTTACCACTTTTGGCATGTGTTTGGGGTCATTGTCCTGTTGGAACACCCAACTGCGCCCAAGACCCATTCTTACGGGCTGAGGATTTTAGGGTTGTCCTGAAGAATTTGGAGGTAATCTTCTTTTTTCATTGTCCCATTTACTCTCTGTAAAGCACCAATTCCATTGGCAGAAAAACAGGCCCACAACATAATACTACCACCACCATGCTTGACGATTGTCATGGTGTTCCTGGGCCTCACCTTTTGTCCTCCAAACAGATTGTTTGGTATTGTAGCCAAACAGCTCAATTTTTGTTTCATCTGACCACAGAACTTTCCTCCAGAAGGTCTTATATTTGTCAATGTGATCAGCAGCAAACTTTAGACGAGCCTTAAGGTGTCGCTTCTGGAGCAAGGCCTTCCTTCTTGAATGGTAGCCTCTCAGTCCATGGTGATGCAAAACACGCATGACTGGACACTGACACCTGTGTTCCAGCAGCTTCCAATTCATTGCAGAACTGTTTTTTTGGTGGCTCTCAGTTGACTCTTAATCATTCTGACCAATTTTCTCTCAGCAGCAGGTGATAGCTTGTGTTTTCTTCCTGATTGTGGCAGTGACAAAACGGTGCCATGCACTTTATACTTAGAAACAATTGTCTGCACAGTTGCTCTGGGGACATTAAGCAGCTTTGAAATGGCTCCAAGTGACTTTCCTGACTTGTTCAAGTCAATGATTAGTTTTTTTCAGATCTGTGCTGAGTTCCTTTGACTTTCCCATTGTCGCATTGTAACCAAGTTTAATGACGGCATCACATGAGCCCTATTTAAATGGGCTCAGAGAAGTCAACAGGTGTCGTCAATCATAACCACCCACATGAAGTTAAGAGGCCATGCCATGAAGCTAATTTGATTTGATTGTAACTTTTCTATATCACCAAATTTGATAATATGTTGCTGTATGTATACTTTTGACCCAGCAGATTTGGTCACATTTTCAGTAGACCCATAATAAATTCATAAAAGAACCAAACTTCATAAATGTTTTTTGTGAAAACTAGTATGTGTTCCAATCACTCTGTCAGACGTTTGGACACACCTTCTCATTTCAATGCGTTTTCTTTATTTTCATGACTATTTACATTGTAGTTTGTCACTGAAGGCATCAAAACTATGACACCTATGAAGAAAAAAACATTTCAGGTGACTACCTCTTGAAGCTCATCAAGAGAATGCCAAGAGTGTGCAAAGCAGTAATCAGAGAAAAGGGTGGCTTTGAAGAAACTAGAATATAAAACATATTTTCAGTTATTTCACCTTTTTTTGTTAAGTGTATTCATTCATAGTTTTGATGCCTTCAGTGACAAACTACAATGTAAATAGTCATGAAAATAAAGAACGCATTGAATGAGAAGGTGTCCAAACTTTTGCCCAAGTTTGGACACTTCTTAATCTATCTACAATGTAAATAGTCATGAAAATAAAGAGAGTGCATTGAATGAGGAGGTGTGTCCAAACTGTTGGCCAAGTGTGGGAACACCTTCTCACTCAATGCGTTCTTTATTTTCTTATGTTTTTATTTTAAGATTAGAATAAAATCATGAATAAATGATTATATTTTTGTGTTAATGTTAGCGTTTAAGATGGCTAGCGGTTAGCGCTCTAGTTAGATGCTAGCAATTAACGCATCAGTTGCCAGCTATCATTAGCGGCGAAAGCTGCCAGCTAGCAATTAACACATCAGTTGTCAGGTAGCTTTTAGCTCACCAGTTGTCAGCTACCAATTAGCGCACACATTATCAATTGGTTCTTAGCGTGCTAGTCGTCAGCTAACGATTAGCACACCAGTTGTCAGCCGGCGATTAGTACACCAGTTGTCATTTCATTATTGGCGCACTAATTGCCATCTAATGATTAGCGCGTCAGTTGTCAGCTCGCGATTAGCGTACTATTTGTCAGCTAGCAATTCGTGTCCTAGTTGAGCGCCAGTTATTAGTGGCGCTATACTGTATTCATTTAATATCTTAGTATTGCACTATACAGCGCTATGCTGAATTAATTTAATATCTTAGTATTGCACAATAACAAGACCAGTTTCACTTAAAGCACAATTTTATAGAGTTGATATAAGTAGGGGTCCCCGCTTCATCTCTCTATCAGTCTGCCCTAAACAATGTTTATTACCGCCTTAACATTAATATGAATTTTGCAATGCATCAGCATAGTCTGTGTGACAAGCAACATTCTGTAAGGACTTTTCTCCAGACGGTGGGTCACCTTTTAATACTCAGTGTAACACAGGCACATTTAGGTAATGACAAATCTATCAGCAGATTTATATAGCCTGTAATGTTAACAAATCAGGACGCAGCTCTAGTATGTGTGACAGATCACCGTGTCCGCTGGTCTGTTTTCTTAGTATCTGATGCAAAGGCAGCTGGGAGTCATCTCTGCTCACCCTCCTATCCTTACACCCCTCACCCCTCCTCCGGAGCAAGCACGGAGTGTAGTAGTAATAAGTGTACAGTGTATGTATATGCATAAATATATATATATGACACACACACCGATGCATTTTTACTGACCAATGCAGCCCCCGAGTCAAAATAAGTGCCCATGTCTGGTTTAGACAGATGTGGGAAAATCAACTATTTTGAAAAGTGAAGTGGAGCATATTGTACATCAGTACCTTTTGTATTTCAGTTGATGACGCCTTGTCGGATGTTGATCTCTAGTAAAATACAATTAATTGCAGCTGAACCCCCTAAACCAGAGGTATTCAACATGGGTACTGCAGCGGGGTCATGACATTTTTGGTCTTTTAGATATATATAAATATATATTCCCCAGCGACGTTTTCCACTAATGTAAATGTATTTAAATATATATTAACATTAATATAACACACTGTAGGTTTGTTTTGATTATATATATAAAAAAATTGTGCAATATTACTTAAATTATTATATAAATTATTCGAAGAAGACATTTTTTTTAATTGGTAGGAATCCATTAGCATGGTATAGCTTGAAGGGGCAATATTTGCCTGCTCTTGCCTGCAAATGTGAAACTTTCATTGTCTACTGTTTTGTTTTTTGTAGATTCGTATCTGTTGTCACTTCTCAGGGTTATTTACATGCTGACATGCAGAATTCCTTTAAAGCTCCAGTGGTCTTCAGGCCAAAATTGACTGCTATTTGGAACTGTTCATCACCCCTCCTCCAATAATTTATTGTGTCTTCTTGTTTTTAGATCAAAAATGTGTTCACTTAGAGTCCAATATAAAAGCCTTAGAAAATCTGAGCTAAAGCAGGACTGCGGAGCTTTCCATTGTTGATATCCCGAAGAAAATATAATGAATAAATATCCAGAGATTATGGACCAGTGTTTACTTACCGCTAATCTCATCTCGGTGAAATTCACCAACAAACAGTGCGGGGTTTCTCATGAATCATGTTTATGTGTAGGACTTGATTACCTGATTGTGTGTTTGCAGTAAAAACAAGTCAGCAGTCTTTATCAGAAAATCAGTTAATAGCTCGACAGACCCCAGTGATTACGCCAACCCCTTGCACAGCCGAACTCTCGCACATGTTCAGCCGACATTAACAGTACACACACGCTAATGTTTCTACAGGTTGTTGGTTACGTCACACGACACTCAACATCCAATTTATTCACTTCCCACTATTCCTCTAACTGCTTACTTGGCTCAAACCAGATATACTTCAGGTCAAACATTCTTCTTGTCATATACAGCCTCTCACCTAATTTCTTTTTCTCCCTGTATTATTTCTATTCTCAGTATGTTGTCTGTCTTCCTGCTATAGGAGATGTCCCTGGTCGGTCCAGAGTGTCCATCAGAGCAAGCAAGGAGGGTCTTCCAGTCATTTGATCCTGAAGGTAATCAGTTGATGTAACATATTTTATCACAGTACATCATTTACCCGCACAGCTGTGGCGAAAGACACACATAGATACCCCCTTCTCTTCTTCTTTGCTTTCATTACAATATTTTCTTCTTCAACAACCAGAACGACTTTTCTGTCTCATCTCCACTGTTGTTGTTTAGGTTGGTGAGCTCAGCCCCTCTTACAGCTGAGTCAACCATTCTGCTCCTTCCTTCTTTTCCTCCTTTGTCACTTCCAGATTACTCAGGAAAAGGAAGAGCAGATTGATGCAATAATAAGATAATAACCTTAGAACTAAAGACATTGGGCTTGTTTTATTAAAGATTTGTGTGTACTAAAACACATGCAAACTTTATAGCACTCGCAAAGCTAATCTACTAAACGTGTGCAAAGCGGATTGCATCTATTAAATAAGGTGTGCAATCCGTTGTGTGTCTGTCTTTCATAGGCAAAAATAGATGACAATCACAAAATGCCCTCAATACTGGGAGGAGAAAATTCAGATATACTTATTTCCATGCATCCATTTTCTACCGTTTGTCCCTTTCGGGGTCGCGGGGGGTCGCTGGAGCCTATCTCAGCTGCATTCGGGCGGAAGGCGGGGTACACCCTGGACAAGTCGCCACCTCATCGCAGGGCCAACACAGATAGACAGACTACATTCACACTCACATTCACACACTAGGGCCAATTTTTTTTAGTGTTGCCAATCAACCTATCCCCAGGTGTGCATGTCTTTGGAGGTGGGAGGAAGCCGGAGTACCCGGAGGGAACCCACGCAGTCACGGGGAGAACATGCAAACTCCGCACAGAAAGATCCCGAGCCCGTGATTGAACTCAGGACCTGCGTATTGTGAGGCAGACGCACTAACCCCTCCCTCACCGTGCTGCCCTAGCTTGCGCAATTCGATTTATCAACACTCATCACCGTTTTGGGAGCACTATTTTGCGTTTTATTTAGCAAGTGTCAGAAGGACTTGCAAACTGATAGTTCCACACACGGCTGCAGGATCAGTGCTTGTGCTGCACTGATGGACAGACAAAATCCTACGTGTCTCAACCTTTTGGACGGTCAGAAATTAAAAAAAATTGAAATATTGTCTATTCAGCAATTTACTTTTATAAATGTATAGCTGCTGAATGACTTATAGGGCTGATTAAAAATAATTAAATTGATGCGTTTTGATGTCTGCTGGCGTTTTATTTAATACATATATTACAAATCAATCAATCAATCAATGTTTACTTATACAGCCCTAAATCACGAGTGTCTCAAAGGGCTGCACAAGCCACAACGACATCCTCAGGGATAGCAATGAGAAACCTTGGAGGGGACCGCAGATGTGATGCGCAGGTAATGCGATCTACAGCTTCGCACACAAAATTAAGTGTCAGTGTGCATATGTTTGTGTCGTCCAGATTGGGATTCAGAAAATCTGTTACAGATTATAGATGCGTGCTGCTGGTTCAACACATTGCACACACGTAAAGCATGATAACAGGAATGTGCCAAAAATGATCGTCTTCGTGGTAAACATTCAACGCAAAATCTTCATTTAAATGAAGCGGTCTGCATGACTTATCAACTGCAAAGGCAGTGTTAGTAGATCACACGCAACACACCCACTCACAGTACACACTCTATTATTTTTTGCACACGCTGTTGAGTGCGTGGTATTTGGATCTTAGTAAATCAGTCTGAACTCAAGGTCAGACAACTCTAGATGTTAAAGGTGCCATATGTAGTAATGTGGCCAGAAATGGTACTGCAATCACGGTCAAAATTATGTAGTCCCGTCCCACTCTCCATGACTGAGGTTGCCAGATACGCAGCTGAATCCGAATCCTACTCCAAGGAACTTCAAATGGCAATCGACGATTCCTACGCTGTAGGTTTCTCTTGTTTATGCTTCTTGCAAGATGGTTTACGAAGTAATTATGCCACATTTTACTAATGTTGATTATCCATGCAGCCATCCTTTTTCTACCGCTTGTCCTTTTCGGGGTCGCGGGGGGTGCTGGAGCCTATCTCAGCTGCATTCGGGCGGAAGGCGGGGTACACCCTGGACAAGTCGCCACCTCATCGCAGGGCCAACACAGATAGACAGACAACATTCACACACTAGGGCCAATTTAGTGTTGCCAATCAACCTATCCCCAGGTGCATGTTTTTTGAGGTGGGAGGAAGCCGGAGTACCCGGAGGGAACCCACGCAGTCACGGGGAGAACACACAAACTCCACACAGAAAGATCCCGAGCCTGGGATTGAACTCAGGACTACTCAGGACCTTCGTATTGTGAGGCACATGCACTAACCCTTTTACCACCGTGCCATGTACTGTTGGCATTACACTGCTAAAATGTCTAGTTTGACCGCACGGACCACCATCTAAATAATTACATATATTAAAATATTATATAATATATATTGCATTGGCCTAGTTTGATGGCAAGCCAAGGCCAACAGTAAAATTACCGCCACATTTTGTTCAGCATAACTCAATGTTGCATCCAACCTGATGCACTGCATTCTCTTCCATTTACGCACATCAAAAGAGCATCATACACAAATACAAATAGACGGAGTAGACATTGAAAGGGTAAAATAAACTAGATTTTTGGGTGTAATAATAGATGATGCAATTAACTGGAAACAGTCACCACCTCATCGCAGGGCCAACACAGATAGACAGACAACATTCACACTCACATACACACTAGGGCCAATTTTAGTGTTGCCAACCCACGCAGTGGGGAGAACATGCAAACTCCACACAGAAAGATCCCGAGCCCAGGATCGAACCCAGGACCTTCGTATTGTGAGGCACACGTACTAAGCCCTGTTCGACCGTGCTGCCCTGTGTATATATGTATGTACGTATATATACATAATGTATGTATTTTTGTAAATATATATATATATATATATATATATATATATATATATATATATATATATATATATATATATATATACGGTATATAACATCAAACAGTGCATTGCATTTCACACAAAATGCATATTTTCAGGGTTTGAACACATGCAGAATCGCAATTATGTATTCCTCCACTGCACGCACTTAACTAGTTCTCAAGCAAGTCTCAAGCAGGTGTACGTCAACTTACTACTAACTTAATTAACAAGTATTTTGAGATAAGAGCAGTCGCTTTGCTTTTTGTTATGCTTTAACTACTTGCAAGCATAATTTGAGTTATTAGAGTCCCCCACCGCTGGTAGTAACTGTCTACACCAAGAGATCAACCTAATCCTGCCTTCCAACCACCAGAACTAAGAATGTGAGTGCAGAGGACAACACTTACAAAATCAGAAAAACAAACCAACAAAAACATGTCCTCCAGTTTGGCAGACTCTGCGAAACAGATCTTCAGCAGCACCCTCAGTCTGCACCACTGCGCAGCAGAATTTGCACCAAAACTACATCCACAGGGCAGACATTATTTCATGAAAATATAAAGAAGCTGCCAAATGGTCTGACCGACATGTTTAAGTTCCTTCTTTTCTCTTGACTTTACAAACGAGACGAGCGAGCATTAGCCCTGCTGACTGGGTCTTGCGCAGACATGTACGTCTGTTGCTGTCAACTCTGACCTCTCCGATCCAATACTTAAAGAGGTCCGAGTGCAACATAAACATAGTTCCTATTGTGACACGATGAAGAAGTACCCCCAAAAAGACAAAGCTTTAGTTCAGTCCCCAAGGTAAATGTTTTACAATATTATTAATTCATTCATAAATAACCTTTGTTGTTTGTACTACATTATATTGTATTGATTTTCAAACGATTTATTTATCCACAAAATGTTAGTTGTTTTTTTTAGTCATGTTACATGTTAAATGTTAGTGTTTTTTGGGGGGGCAAACACAGATCTAAGTGATTTTAATTAACTTCAATGGGTGGGGCTGATTTGAGATACAAGTGTTTTGAGTTACAAGCATAGATAGAACTAGCTGACCTTGTAAGTTGAGGTACCACTGTATTTACGACCCAAACCGCTTAGGAACTAAGCAAAAGTAAGTATTTGTATGGTTGTATAACACAAAACATCATATACCGAGAACTTTTGTGTGCGACAAATTTCAAGTCAATCATCCATTCATCCATTTTCTACCGCTTATCCCCTTCGGGGTCGCGGGGGTCGCTGGAGCCTATCTCAGCTACAATCGGGCGGAAGGCGGGGTACACCCTGGACAAGTCGCCACCTCATCACAGGGCCAACACAGACAGACAACATTCACACACTAGGGCCAATTTAGTGTTGCCAAAGATCCCGAGCCCGGGATTGAACCCAGGACTACTCAGGACCTTCGTATTGTGAGGCAGACGCACTAACCCCTCTTCCACCGTGCTGCCCCAAGTCAATCAGACTTTTCAAAATGCCACCATGTGGTGTATTTGTCAGGAAAACAATAGCACAGGCAGTACAACAAAGGTGCATGTTTTGACAAATGTTCACCCCTTTTTTTGTGCAGAGGTTCAGGAGTAGAATTTTTTTTTTACACAAATTCAAGGTTTGCTTACACCTCAGGTGTGAGTACAAACTTGTCATCAAACCGTGCTGCACACATGCAATATCTGGATGTTGTCGGCATATATTACGTACTATACATGAAGCACATGTTCTCTTGGCCTATGCACTACACACACGCTTTAGCCATGCTTCAGCTCACTTAAGTGTGGCATTAACGGGCCGTAAATCTGACCGCGTCACACACCTAGTCGGCACAGCTGTTGAGAAGGGAAAAACAATCACACACAGAGAGACCCTGCAATAGCTCCCAGTAGACATAAGGATGTAGCCACACATAATAAATTACTCTTTGCATGCACCTACTCTTTCAGTGTGATTGAGTTGTTTGAGGGTAGTAGTCCAAACACACATGGGCATGCATCTAAACAAGAGCCCACACAGCCTCACATGTTTGAGTGAGACACAGTCAAAAGCACATGTTAGCATTTTAAGTGACTACTCTCAGGTAAAGCAATCATCATGTTCATGGAATGCAGTGCAGAAGGAAAGTGCAAGGTGTGTGCATGTTTATGTGTGATATTTTGACTTGCACATGAGGTAATTCTCATATGGGATGTATCTGTGCCACATGTGTGAAGGTCTCTTCTCCTTGCTAAATATTTTTCGTTGTGTGCACCCATCTGTCTTTCTGTGTCACTCTCCCAGATAACGGCTTCATCCCAGACTCTCTGCTGGCGGAAGTGATGAAAGCCCTTGACCTTGTCTCAGAACCAGAATAGTAAGTACTTGCATATTTTGAGCTTTGTGTTTTTTTGCTGCTCGTGTACACCTGTAGGTCCCCTGAAGTCACGGCCAGGCCAGTTTGGCCGCCCAGCTCATGTTTCACTACCCGTTAGAGCCAGCTTATTGTGAAAGTGCCTGGGTAAAAAACAGAAAGTCTGACAATCAGAGGGAGGACGTTAACGACAGGAAGAAATGCAGAGAAAGGGAGGAAACACTTAAAAGCGTTCCTTCAAACAGAAGCACGTTTTCCAGTGAAGAGCCGTAAGCTCAGCACTGGGACTATAGTCCTGGCCTTGAAACTGGACCACTGATGTGCTCTGCAGAGCCCCAGATGGCTAACACATCACAAAATAACAGAGCACACCCCAGGGGCTTTGTGGGGGACTCCTGACTCTTTCCATGCCACACAACACGAGTTAACAGCCTCAAATCCACCATGCTTAATATTCTTCAGTCTGCTGGTGCTGTTCTAAAACTACACTTTTAGTACTTTTATCACATGTAGGCTTGCCTGATATGGCTGTAGTATTTTTGTTCTTCCTGTTACAGTCAGCTGCTAGCCACTTGTGATCAAACGGTTGATATTTTCAGCCATAAAAGAATTACACATGCAATGCTGGCACAGCTGCTTTTGAGTGGCTCACTTATGTCCAGCCTCACTTCTCACAAATGTTAGTACAACTCTGACATTTCAGCACCCAAATGTCCTCTATTATATCTTCTCAAGATAAAATAATACAGTATACAAATACAACTTGGATAAACTTTAGAGTAGTCAGTGTAGAGCTTGTTTAACAGTATATAGATTTACTATTCACTCTAAATAAGTCAGCACACCTCACAGTGAACATGTCCAAATGGTGTTGTTGGTGTAAATATTAGGTGGGAGCACTATGATTATTTAACATAAAGATAAGCATGTTGGTTTGTGATATTTGTATTATTAGCATTAGTCCACAGCTAGTTACGATAATAATAATAATGGTTTTGCTTTTCTAGACACTCAAAATACATTCACAGAGAACTGAGAACCCATCATTCATTCACTTCGCATTCACACGTCAATGGTGGTAAGCTACATTTGTACCCACAGCTACCCTGGGGTAGACTGAAGGAAGTATGGCTGCCAATTTCCAATTTGAACAAAATGGCCTAAATATATAGTTACAGCAGTAAATCTAAAGAGACCACTTCATTTGTTTGCCTCAGCGCAAAGAAAAATGTAACACTCCTAAAACCAGCGTAAGAGCGCGTTCACACTTGTCATGTTTACCTGTTTTTGCACGGTTCATTTGGTCAAGTGTGAACGCAGTCTAAGTCCAAACAGCGGGACCAAGACCCCCTGAGAGATGAGTCTTAGTCCAGCTATCAGCGGACTTTAAAGTCTTAAGTCAATCATTCAATCAATCAATCAATCAAAGTTTATTTATATAGCCCTAAATCATAAGTGTCTCAAATGGCTGCACAAGCCACAACGACATCCTCGGCTCAGATCCCCACATCAGGACAAGAAAAAACTCAACCCAATGGGATACAATGAGAAACTTTGGAGGGGACCGCAGATGTAGGGACCCCCACCCCCCCGGGCAACCGGTGCAATGGACGTCGAGTGGATCTAGTTAATAGTGTGAGAGTCCAGTTCATAGGGGGCCAGCAGGGGATCATCTTGAGTGGAGACAAGTCAGCAGCGCAGACGTTCCTAACTGAAGCACAATTGAGTGGTCCACCCCGGGTCTCGACTTTAAACAGATAGTGACTCATCTGTGGTCACCTAATAACCTCTCCACGCAGGAGAGGGGGCAGAGCAGAAAAGAGACGGCAGATCAACTGGTCTAAAAGGGGGGTCTATTTAAAGGCTAGCGTATACAAATGAGTTTTAAGATGAGACTTAAATGCTTCTACTGAGGTAGCATCTCTAACTGTTACCGGTAGGGCATTCCAGAGTACTGGAGCCCAAATAGAAAACTTTCTATAGCCCGCAGACTTTTTTGGGCTCTGGGAATCACTAATAAGCCGGAGTTCTTTGAACGCAGATTTCTTGCCGGAACATATGGTACAATACAATCAACAAGATAGGATGGAGCTAGACCGTTAAGTATTTTATACGTAAGTAATAAAACCTTAAAGTTGTATCTTAAGTGCACAGGAATCCAGTGCAGGTGAGCCAGTATAGGCGTAATATGATCAAACTTTCTTGTTCTTGTCAAAAGTGAGGCAAGTGAGAATGTCGAACACACAAACGGACCAAAACACCGCATATGTGGTCACCAAATGCAATTGTAAGAGATGAGTGAAAACTAGGGGTGGGGGAATAGATCGGTTCTTAGATGCATCGCGATTTGGACATAGACATAGCGTTAGAGCAGAGAGTAACCAGCTTGCACCAAAGAGGAAATTAGCAAGTAGAAAAATAAGTCAGGAGAGAGAATATTATCCACACAGTGCCACAACACTGATATTAATGGGTAGATATGACACACCTCTTTGAGCTGTGTGCTTACAATGACTGGGGAGCGGGGGAAAAGTGTGTAACGCTGTCCTTTCCATGGTTTTAGATGAAAAAAGATTATAAAACAAGAATGCCTTTTCGACACGCAGGCATGTCTCTTATCAGGCTGCTACAGTGCTCAAGTATTTACTGCATTATTGTATAAATGAAAAAATACATTACGTCAGCAGCCAAAGGAGGAGCCATACTTTATGCATCAATAATCGATTTATACTCAAATCGTAGCAAATAATTGTAATCAAATCAAGCCTTAAGACTACCACGCCCAGTGATAACCATCAAAAACTACAAGTTGAATGTTAGCACAGAAGGATAAATACAGTTGGTAAACATCTATTTTCAACAAAAGGGGTTGTGTTACTCATTTGAGTTTGGTGAAGTCAATGTAAATGTGAATCTTGCAGCATATCTCTGCAAAACATTTTGCCTCCTTAATACATCCCAGCTGATAAAATGTCAGGTGGTAAAAAAAAAATCTTCCACAGAAAGGAAAGTGTTACAATTATATGAAACCCGGAAGACGGCCAATGTACAGTACCCGTCACATACACAATACATAATCTCTTTTACATCTGTATGTCTTATTACACATCTGCTGCTTAAAGGTTCTCTTGTCTCTATTATTGTTAGAAAACTGCTAATATCATCAAGGCCCTTTCAAACAAGCCAAGCGACTGTTGTGATGAAATCAGCGTGACTTCCCCTGACTGCTGCCAGGACAACGTCACAGTAGTAACTCTGCATCAAAATCAACTAACGCGTACTTGTAAATCATAAAGGGACGCCAGTTCCAGAAGAAATATCAGCTGATTGCATTACGGCATCCAACCCAAGCAGGGATTGGACAAGAGAAAAAACTGTTGAGAATTGCATGCATCATACAGTAATCTGTCCGGTTTGCTTTTAAACGCTCACGTCATGGACACACACATGCTTGCATGTACTTTGTCTCCTTGCTCCCTGCTGCCTTAAAAGGGCAATTGAACAAGCAGCTTTTTTTCATTTGCCCAGTAATAATAATAATAACGCTGATCTAACACACAGGAATGTCTGGAAAGGGATATATTTAGTTGGACCACAGTCTTTGTGAAAACACGCTGGCGCTGATGTGATGTTTCCCTGTAACAATCTATTTTTTTTTCTTCCACTAGTGTCCGTCTGGTCAGGCGCAAACTGGATCCAGAGAGCTTGGGCATAATCCTTCTGGGTCCCTTCCTCTTGGAGTTTTTTCCTGGCCAGGTATGGCGAGGTGGATGTGCTAAAAACTAAAAAAAGTGTTCACATAGAGGTCACATGAGCACCGATTTCTAAAACGAAGCACTGTTGTTGCTAATCAAAGGTTTATATGCCAAAAGCATTCCTGCGGTGTCTCATGTGAAATCTATGCGTGTTCGCAATCATATGACGCTGCTTTCTACTGGACTTGGATAGAGCGGTTAAACCTTTTTTTTTTCTGATGAGGCAGAGGAACTGTGTTAAAGTGATCAGGGCTTTAGAGACCTGCCAGAGGAACAGATCAGAAATTATATCGCCATTAGCCAAGTGGACACACACGCAGACACACGTGGGATTGGGGTAAGGGGTTAGGGTTTCATAAAGGCATATTAACACGAGAAGCTGGACGTGCTCGTAGACAATACACCCTATCAGCGTATTTGCACCTTCAATCCAAAGTCAGCACAGGTGTCGTTGTTTTCCTCATTTTTGGTGGTAATATATTTGCACTGAGAATACAACACACATACATACTTGTAGGTTTGCTGCCGGGATTTAATTTGTTTGGCTTTCTAGTCAAAAATGTTCCACTTCTGCATCTGCGATTATGTTCTGGACAGAGAGTCTCCCCAGCATGTTTTTCACTCTGTTCCCGGCTTGTGTTCCAGGATTCAGGAATCCCGGACTCATTCCCTGTCTACCACTACAACGGACTTAAACAGTCCAACCACAACGAGAGGGTAAGATAATGAATGTTTCATGTCTTCAATCCCTGTCTTCATCCATACACACACTTGGAGACACCCTGTCTTTCCAGAATAAACAGTAGCTTTTGCACCCTAATGGCCTGTCCATCCAGCCAAAAACACTATAGCTTTGCCTCCCATTTCTCTGAAGCGAGGTGAGTGTGATAAATGCTCACCGACAGGCATATTAGAATGGCTTAGTGTGACGGATGGCTGTCATTGAGTGTATATATTGTGTGTGTGTGTGTGTGTGTGTGTGTGTGTGTGTGTGTGTGTGTGTGTGTGTGTGTGTGTGTGTGTGTGTGTGTGTGTGTGTGTGTGTGTCTGTGTGTCTGTGTGTCTGTGTGTGTCTGTGGCCGATCCTGGCACTCAGGAATATCACTTTCTGCAGCTGTCAGTGAAACCATTTTGTTACCATCTTATACCTTAACTTCTAGTGGGGTACCAGATACATGTGTAGCTGCAAGGTATTTTTAACGTCAGAGAACCAATTTGATTTCCATAGACCTAAATGAGTATAACAGCTCTTGAAAGTATTTGAAAGTATTATAGCCGCCCCTGCAGCTGGTACATACTGAATGTGGGTCTGCATGTGTGGGTGTGTTTTTGAAAGGAGTCAGCCGTGAAATAACATCCAGTCTGCATTTCACCCCAGACCACTTTAGTGCCCGTAAAGATATTGACAACGCCAATGCCTGTCGTTGGGGTCAGAAAGCAAATTAAATCATGGCTTTTTGTTCCCACTAGGATGTAGGACTGGGCTATATGGCTAAAACTAAGTGTTTTTATATCGGTCGATATCAATAATTATTGATATTTTTATGACCTATGGAAAATAAGGACCAGGAGAAGATATATTAAATGTAAACATTTTCAGCTATCAAGGCAGAAAGGAAATTAATTGTCAACACAACCAAGGAAAACATGCAAACAGTCAATGTAAACCAAATTCTAAAATCACATGGAACACTTAACAATAACCTCTTAAAATGAAGGTGCAAAAATAAGGAGTAGGTAATAAATAATACAGTATAGGGAACATTGAAATTAAAAAAACTATTTTCTACAGGTTTAGTGCCAGGAAGTTATGGCTGTGCTCTAACCAGTCTTGGTGGGGATGAGCGCCTTGCATAATTTGTAGACCACATTGGTCTGACTACGGTCCGTGTGAAAAATTTCAAAAAACTGCCATACTGTCGAGGGACTTTTGCTGTTTTATCAGTAATTTATTTGCTCTCTTCCCAGCCCTAGTATAATGCACTGGATCTATAGTACGATACCATACTGTACACAAGTTGTTTTTTGTCACATAATGTGTCTATTCAACATCTCAACATGGGACAGAAAATGGAGTCTTCTTCAATTTTGACTTTTCAAAAAAAAAAAAGTTTTTATTTAACTCTTCAATTGTAATTCCCATAATAAAAATGTTTTTAACTGTAGAAGTAATGTTTCCAATTAACGCTTAAACATCCTTGACTGTCATGAGAGGTATAAAAAGAAGTTAATTCATTCATTCATTTTCTACCGCTTGTCCCGTTTGGGGTCGCGGGGGTACTGGAGCCTATCGCAGCTGCATTTGGGCAGAAGGCGGGGTACACCCTGGACAAGTTGCCATCTCATCGCAGGGCCAACGCAGATAGACAGACAACATTCACACTTACAAGAAGTTAACTAATTTTAATATTAAATTGTAACAGCATTATAACACTCATTGTTGAGGTAAATGACAAAGACGTAATGCTTAGTTGAGTCATGTTGCACGTGTGCCTCACTCAGCTCACATTTAAAATTGCCATACAACAGTAAAACGTTCAATAACAGTAAATCACTGCCTTCACTTTGATGACCAAAATAGAACTCGGGGAGCGCAAACCTCTGCCAGGCTCTATGTCCTAATAGTAAAGCATCCTTTAAAAAATGTAATCCTGAATCCAGGCGGTGATACGGATCGCCCAAAAAGTCTGCCCATTACGGTACTTTTGTAGCTACGATACTAACTAACAAACAGACAAACACACCCTAGCTAATACATAACCTGCTGGTGGAATGTTAATGATAAACGATTAATGAAATTGCCATATCCGTGTGTTTGTTTCCTTATTGTTTTGCTTCCAAACAGGCTGCTCAAGGGTTCACTCGCGACATGGGTTTAGCATATGTGCACATTTGTTTTATAGCGAAATTAAATAAACTGAGTGAACCCTCTTGTCAGTCATCCACTGTCTTTGTTCAGCTTGATAACGTTAATAACGTAGTAGAAATCAAATATAATTGCTTGTTCTTTATCCCATTTCTGACATTTCCTGAATATTTCATAAAAATTTGCCCATAACTATTTGAGCGACATTATGTTGCCAACTATTAACAAACACAACAAATACTTAACCTCCTGGTGGATGTAAAGTGACAAGTTCACAAGTAATATATATGTACCTTGTGGTTTTGAAGTTTAAACTCATAAATCGGATTGACTAGAAATTTCCCATAAAACTCAATGTGACTACAAAACTACACTGTAACTTTTGGGAATTGTGTACACACCTTTCGGGGACTGACAAGTTTGTCAAATTTTAGTCAGATTAAATGAAAAACATGACCAAGCAAAGCGTCTTTTAAGGGGCAAGGGGCAGTCATTGACCATTTCTCTAAAATAAAAAAGTAAAACCTTGAGGATATGATATGGGCCATTTCACCAATTCTGGGCCGTTTGCTTGTTGTAACTCTCTCAAAAAAAGTTGTTCAACTTTAAAGCTAATAATACACATTTTGAATTACTCAAAATGTCTATTGGCCCATCTGAAACAACTTTGTTTAATTTTTGTTCAAGGTTCTGAAATCGAAGATGACTCATTTGAACCTCAATGGCAATAACTGAAGCTATTGAAGAAATTACTAATGCACTGGAGCATAAAATATATGCAGTTGGTATTTTTATTGATCTAAAGAAAGCCTTTGATACCATTAATCATTCAATTCTACTAGATAAAATGGAAATATATGGAATTAGGGGGCTGGCTGGTGACTGGTTAAAAAGTTATTTAACAGGGAGGGTACAGTTTGTAAAAATGGGTCAATTTTTATCTGATACTCTTGGCATTGCTTGTGGTGTCCCCTAAGGGTCAGTGTTGGGGCCAAAACTGTTTAATGTGTATATTAATCATATGTTTAATGCACTCAAAGTACTGAAATTTATACAATTTGCAGACGACACAAATATATTCTACAGTGGTGATGACTATAATGAGCTCATAAATACAGTAAACACAGAACTAAACATAGTAAAAAAAATGGATGGACACAAATAAATTATTTTTGAATATAAATAAACTAAGATAGTGATGTTTGGAAATCGCAACATAACGTCTGAACACAAATAAGTATTGATGGTCCTCAAATTGAAATCGTAAATGAGAATACATTTTTGGGAGTAATAATTGATAGTAAACTATCATGGAAACCTCATGTCAGACCATTAAATCAAAAATCTCCAAAAGCCTCTCAATTATAAACAAAGCAAAACTATACCTCAATGAAAATGCACTCCGTACTCTATACTGCACCTTGGTACTCCCATACCTTACATACTGTGTGGAAGTATGGGGGAATACTTACCACAACACAATTCATCCTCTGATCATATTACAGAAAAGAGCAGTGCGGATCATTCACAACATTGGTTATTTAGAACATACTCATAATCTGTTTATGCAATCAAAGTTGCTCAAATTTGATGACCTTGTTAAATATAGTACATTAATTATCTTATATAAAGCATTTTACAAATTATTGCCGCCTAATCTACAATGTTTTTTTATAAGACGAGTGCAGGCTCATAACTTGAGCGGCTTTGGGTATTTCTTATTGCCAAGAGCTCAAACCACTTGTAAACATTTTTTGTGTGTCTGTATGCGGAGTAAAACTATGGAACAAACTGGACTTACAACACAAGCAATGGCAAACTATTAATCGATTTAAACTATTATACAAACATGGGGTCTGGTTTAAATATAGAGATGAGGATCTTTAATTTGACCTGCTGTTGTACTCTGTCTCAAAGTGTTAACATGTGCTCAATGTTTCCTTACTATTATTGCTATGTTGTCTATTACCATTATTGCTATGTTGTCTATTACCATTATTGCTATGTTGTCTATTACCATTGTTGGCATTTTGTCTATTACCATTGTTGGTATATTCATTATTCCTACATTGTTGATACAAATTACTGTTATAGTGTAATAATTATTGTTACCTGTGGTAATTATTGTTACCTGTGGTAATGTCACTATCCTTGAACAAAGTAACAGTGAACTCATGTGAATAATCACTGAATGGAGAACTGGGGGTGGGATTAAATCATTTAATATTCTTCCCACTCCCTTTCAGGCAAAACTGGACAATCATGCATTACATACTATACATTACCTTTTGCACTATATTAATTTATATTATTATGTGTTGTCAACTTTGTACTTTTTTATGTCATTGCCTGAAATAAATTTTAAAAAAAAAGAAAAGAAAAAAATGAAGACTGGACTGAAAGTAACAAGAGTACGTTTTTAGCATATAATTTGCAAGTACATGAAATATAGCCACATGGTATTTGTGCTAATATATATTTATATAAAAAATGTACAGTATGGTGAATTTATGAAACTGAGACAATACAAAAAGAATGACATTGTAAATAAATAATACGAACACAAACACTCGTAACTGTGTTAGCATATTAGCTACTGCTAACTACGCTAGCTTCATTACATTACGATTACACATACAAATATGCATGAAAACACTTCTACAGACATCACACATGGGACAGTTTAGTAAATACGAATTGTTTTAGTTGAAGTGTAAAACTTACAAATGCTGCTTGGAGTGAGGAATGAAGAATCCTTTCAAGCAGAAACGCTAAGGACTCTTTTACTTTCGGTTCAAGGTATTAAAACAGGAAGTACTTTTTCTACCCGCAACACCTACAGTGAGCGAACTCGTCCAAAAGATGGCGCCTTAGCACAAACAATAACACAATATTTCAGTGTCACTGTTTGTGTTTAAAGAAAACTATTGAACATAAACATTATGGCCGTCGAGAAGAAAAAATCCATTAATCGGTCGCACCGTTTTATAAGCCACAGATTTCAAAGTGTGAGGGAAAAAGTAGCGGCTTTTAGTCTGGAATTTAAGGTATTTTAAATTAATCTATTTAATTGTATTTGTTATCAAGTCAATGTGCAGGACACTTAACCTAATTACAAACAAATATTTTACAGTTTTGTAATGCATTAATATACTTTATGTCCTTGTAATACAAATGGGACCAATTTGGTTGAATAGCCCTTATATATCTTGATGTCTGCTAGAATGTCTTCCACTATCATGAGCTTATGTAACGAAATTTCGTTCTTATCTGTGCTGTAAAGTTCAAATTTGAATGACAATAAAAAGGAAGTCTAAGTCTAGTCTAGTCTAAAAGCATTTTAAGCACAGCCTAGAGGGGGTGTCACAAAAACTCCAACTTTGCTTGTATCTACCGTACTATCTTTTGTATTGTAGTGCGGATGCCTGGTGCGATACATAGTGGTCGTGTTTGACCAATGCTTGTCTGGTTCTTAGTGACGTACTGCTGTGTTTTAGGTGGAGTATGTGGAGGGGACTGCTTTGGTGCTAGGGTTTGAAGACCCGATGGTTCGAACGGACGACACTCCGGTCAAGCGCTGCCTCCAGACCAAGTGGCCCTACATCGAGCTGCTGTGGACCACCGAACGCTCGCCGTCCCTCAATTAGTCTTGTTTGAGCGTCTTTTGGACCACTACTGCCTCCATCACACACACACACACACACACACACACACACACACACACACACACACGCACACACACACACACACACACACACACACACACACACACACACACACACACAACAAGCTCCACCATAGGGAGCTTACAGAGACCGGGACCACAACCACACACATGAACACAACACTGATGAATGAGAACTTTACAAATGCACACAAGAGACTGAGAAACAAAACTGTATATGCCTGAATTTCACCTTTAAATGATGCTATTGTCTGTTCAGCACGTCTTGCAATTTCTCACATCGTACATTTATGATAGTGTTGATATTTTACAAACACATGCAGTGTGTCACACAATCGTACGCTGGAGCTGGCATTACAACTATGACTGTTTGAAGGACGGGGAGCAGAGCGACCAAAAGCCTTCCACATGAGAACGCACTCACCCACTCACTGCTAAAAGTTTACAATGTTAGGACCAACACAGGCTCAGAATGTGGAGGTTAGTGTGCAGACTGATTTCGGTACCTCATGCAGCTCATTCAGAAGTTGGCCGGGCGATCATGTATTTATTAACGCTCAGATTGTGGAATAAACATGTTTTTTTGACATCTACCCCCTATTGTTTGAATGTGGTGTCCTTCTGGGGGCTGGCATCAGGAAACTTTCAGGTCCATGTGCAGCTCTTCAACACTAACAAGTTTGCTTTCTGCAGAGATAATACATCACTACATCTCCAAGATGGTCAGTTAAATCTGATGATAATGCTACGAGATGACATGTTCTCACTTTAATGGAATATTTGTCTTTGTAAGTCGGGGGAAGTGAACTTTTTACTCTGATGGCAGCTTGCAAATGTGATATTCTTCACCTTTTGTTTATTAAACATGCCAAAACCAATCAAATGTATATCATATGCTAAGCAGTTATGACTGTTGCAGTATTTTTTCCTTTTTAATGTGGGTTGTGTTTACTTTTAGAAACAGCTGTGGGCCAAATAAACGCTCTGCAAGCCACAAATGGCCCCTTTGCTGGCCTTTGGATACCCCTGCTCCTAGTCTTAACCGGCTTATAGAAGGTACCCAAACTCACATTGTTTTATATAACTTATTTTTTAATTATTATTTCATAATTATGCACAATGCAAGACAATAGAAAATAAGTAGAATAATTGTATCAGTCTCTTAGACCACGTTTACACTGCAAGCCAACGTGGCCCAAACGGGAAGTTTTGTTTTTTAAAATAAATTCATGTGTTGTGGCAGTTGCGGCTTTCACCAATGCGGGGGTTTGAGGAAACACTCCATTGCTTTTTCAAATGTTTTAATGGTGAACTGCCAACATGACAATCCTAAACAGGAAATGCTTAAACTTGAATGGCTTTGTAACAACACTGATTGAAATTAAGTTTATTGTGTTCTTGATGGTGTTTTTGAAACTGCACCATTTGTTTCGCCAGAATTTTCAACTAAGTTAAAAGTGTTTTGACAAGATTATTTGTTATATGTACACTTTCAGAATGTGCTTGTTCTATTTTCGGCCAAAGTAAGACAAAACAATATGAAGTTGTCTTTATTGTACACATACAGGCGTGGTCAAAAGTTTACATACATTTGTAAAGAACATAATCTCATGGTTGTCCTGAGTTTGCAATCATTTCTACAACTCTTATTTTTTTGTGATAGAGTGGAGCACATACAGTACTTGTTTGTCACAAAAAGCATTCATGAAGTTTGATTCTTTTATGAATTTATTATGGGTCTACTGAATATGTGACCACATCTGCTGAGTCAAAAGTGTACATACAGCAACATACATTATCAATTTTGGTGATGTAGAAAAGTTACAATCAAATTAGCTTTATGGCATGGCCTCTTCACTTCATGTGAGTTATTATGATTGACGACACCTGTTGACTTCCCTGAGCCCATTTAAATATAACTCATGTGATGCTGTCATTAAACTCGGTTACAAACGCGACAATTGGAAAGTCAAAGGAACTCAGCACAGATCTGAAAAACGAATCATTGACTTGAACAAGTCAGGAAAGTCACTTGGAGCCATTTCAAAGCAGCTTTAAGGTCCCAAGAGCAACTGTGCAGACAATTGTTCGTAAGTATAAAGTGCATGGCACAGTTTTGTCACTGCAACGATCAGGAAGAAAACGCAAGCTATCCCCTGCTGCTGAGAGAAAATTGGTCATGATGATCAAAAGTCAACCGAGAACCACCAAAAAGCAGGTCTGCAATGAATTGGAAGCTGCTGGAACACAGGTGTCAGTGTCCACAGTCATGCGTGCTTTGCTTCGCCATGGACTGAGGCTACCATGCAAGAAGGAAGCCCTTGCTCCAGAAGCGACACCTTAAGGCTCGTCTTAAGTTTGCTGCTGATCACATGGACAAAGATAAGTCCTTCTGGAGGAAAGTTCTGTGGTCAGATGAAATACAAATTGAGCTGTTTGGCCACAATACCCAGCAGTATGTTTGGAAGAGAAAAGGTGAGGCCTTTAATCCCAGGATCACCAAGTCTACCGTCAAGCATAGTGGTGGTAGTATTATGCTCTGGGCCTGTTTTTCTTCCAATAGAACTGGTGCTTTACAGAGAGTAAATGGGACAATGAAAAAGGAGGATTACCTCCAAATTCTTCAGGACAACCTGAAATCATCAGCCCACAGGTTGGGTCTTGGGCGCAGTTGGGTGTTCCAACAGGACAATGACCCCAAATGCATGCCAAAAGTGGTAATGGAATGGCTAAATCAGGTTAGAATTAAGGTTTTAGAATGGCCTTCCCAAAGTCCTGACTTGTGGACAATGCTGAAGAAACAAGTCCATGTCAGAAAACCAACAAATGTTGCTGAACTGTACCAATTTTAAGAAGAGTGGTCAAAAATTCAACCAGAAGCTTGTGGATGGCTACCAAAAGTGACTTATTGCAGTAAAACTTGCCAAAGGACATGTAACCAAATATTAACATTGCTGTATGTATACTTTTGACCCAGCAGATTTGCTCACATTTTCAGTAGACCCATAATAAATTCATAAAAGAACCAAACTTCATGAATGTTTTTTGTGACCAACAAGTATGTGCTCCAATCACTCTATCACAAAAAATAAAGATTTGTAGAAATTATTGGAAACTCAAGACAGCCATGACATTATGTTCTTTACAAGTACTTTTGACCAGGACTGTATGTATTTTCAGGCCTGAGCTTTACCTCAGTGCCAATGCTCTTCAGCATTTACTTTATGGATGATAACTAAATTCGTGCAAATTCTTTAAAATTGAGTTAAATACAATTGTCATTCAAATGTTGAAAATATTTTAGAAGATGTTTACGTTTGATTGAAGCTGAAAGGGAGATATGAGCAAAAATTAGCACACAAAAAAAAATTGTAAAATGTATTAATTTAAAACAAAAATACTTTTTCGTCCTGGCTATACTTAACAGTTTAAATCGTGTCCGCACCAGAAAGTTAAATGTGTTTATTGTGCATTTCCTCTTTGATTATTTGTGTTGTGGTAAATTAAAATTAATTCCATGCGGAAAATGCGTCATTAAAGGAGGGATGGCGCACAGTTTCGCGCTCAGATGTGGTTTGTGCCATTCCTTGTGTGTGCGTGTGGGCGTGCGTGTGGGGGTAAAGTAGTGCGCAGAAGGCGGGGGTTGGACTCGTCTCGGCGTGGGTCTGAGCATCAGACCTTCTGCGGGCTTCGAGGGTGTCACAGGGAGGTGAAGAAGACCCGCAGGAGGAGGAGCGCGGTCATCCAGACGCCACTTAAAGCTTGCTCACCTGCACGACGGAAGGTCTCCCCAACTTTGGTCCCAGGATTGTAAACTTTGTGCAGGATGCAGCGTGGACGTGACGTGTTCGTCCTGCGGGTGTTCTCGCTGCTTTGCTGCTGCAGGGCGCCAAGTGGAGTGTGGACCTTCAACCTTTACGCGGAGCATCCCACGGTGTACCGAGGACCCGGCGGGAGCTATTTCGGCTACTCCGTGGACTTCTACCAGGCCACGGCCGACAGCAAAACGTGAGTGACCACCGACCCTTGGACACAACATTAGGTACACTTGCATGCACGACCAACTTCATGGTCCAGTGGAAAAACTGCGCCAAAAAAAAAAGATGGATCTCTTTTGATTCATTCAGAAACATGCAAGTGCACTGACACACTTCTATTAAGTTAGATGGAAATATACCAATAATCATTTACTATACGTAATATTAACCCTAATATATAGACCCCGAAGGGAAGCGGTAGGAAATGGATGGATGGATATAATAATCAATCACTTAACTCTGAAACAGTTAACTGGATGTACTGGACAAACTCCATTTTTTTTAACTCATGTGCAAATTGAAAAAGATATCAAGTATCAATTCTCACACAATTGGTATATCGTCATAGTGATGGTATCGTGATAAGTTTAATTTACTATAATACCCCAACTTACCAGCTCTTAACTCAAAATACTTGTATCTCAAATCAATGTTTCCCATTGATATCAATTTAATTGGGACTTGCCCCCCCCCCCCCCCCCCCCCAAAAAAAAAAAGAGTACACTTTTAACATGTACCATGCATTTCAACAAGAAAAGCACATTTTTACCTAAAACAATTCAATAGAATGTACAAAACCTAAAACCAGTGAAAGTTGGCAGTTGTGTAATTCGGAAATAAAAACAGAATACAATGATTTTCAAATCCTTTTCAACTTATATTCAATTGAATATACTGCAAAGACAAGATACTTAACGTTCGGACTCGTAAACTTTGTTATTTTTTGCGAATAATCATTAACCTATAATTTAATGACAGCAGCACATTGCAAAAAAGTTGGCACAGGGCCATTGTTACCACTGTGTCCTTTTAACAACACTCAGTAAACATTTTGAAGCTTTTCAGGTGGGATTTTTTCCCATTCTTGCTTGATGTATAACTTAAATTGTTCAACAGTCGGGGGTCTCCGTTGTGGTATTTTACACTTCATATTGCACCACACATTTTCAATGGGAGACAGGTCTGGACTACAGGCAGGCCAGTCTAGTACCTGCACTCTTTTACTATGAAGCCACGCTGTTGCCTGTTCACCTGTGGGATGTTCCAAATAAGTGTTTGATGAGCATTCCTCAACTTTATAAGTCTTTTTTGCCACTTGTGCCAGCTTTTTTGAAATATGTTGCAGGCATCAAATTCCAAATGAGCTAATATTTGCAAAAAAATAACAAAGTTTTGTAGTTCGAACGTTAAGTATCTTGTCATTGCAGTCCATTCAAATGAATGTAGTTTGAAAAGGATTTGCAAATTTATTCTGTTTTTATTTGCGATTTACACAATGTGCCAACTTCCCTGGTTTTGGGTTTGTACTACAAACAACTACAGTAGGTTTATGAAGTAATGCGATGATGTACAGTATTTTATTTGAAGAGCGGACTTCTATGGTATCTCCTTCCAACTGCTTCTCAGTCAAACACACCATCAGTTGCTTCTCCATATTTTCATGGTTAATGTCCACCGTTTAGATATTATTTTAACAGTATGGTGCAGGTTAGCAGTGAAATGCTCTAATTGCTTCGCCAAGTTGGTTACAGGCTGGGTCATGTTTTTGATGATGTCTTTCTTTAATTCGATGAATATCATCCACTTCTTGTCAGCAATGTCCTTCACACTCACTTCCTTCCTTCCCATTATTGGAAAACAAAGGTTTGTCCATCTCTCGCTATAAACTAATGCTAGTGAATAGGACAAGATGTGTTGGGCAACTCTCACTGGGTTCACTGTTAATTGTTCACTACACCAACTAATGGCAGGCTTGCTTGAAACATTTTTTTTTTTTACTTGCAACTTAAAGCATAACAATTAGCTCTTATCTCAAAACACCCTTAAGTTGAGATGCCACTATAGTGTAGAGCAGGTTTGGGCAATTATTTTGACTCGGGGGGGCCAAATTTAGAGAAAAAAGTGTGTCTGTGGGCCTATATATCTGCTTTTTAGGAACACTAACACAAAACCTCACACCATTGTCTGATTGAATGCTAAAAACGTTATCACAGACCGCCTTAAAAAACGGAATGGAATTTAAGTTTTTTTTTTACTAAATGAGACACCCAGAATGTACATGAAAATAAAGAATGAGGGATTTACAATATTAACTATGAATGATATAGCACTGAATATTGACAACATATGAACGTCACACCCCCTCTCGATCGACATATTTTACAATCAAGCAGAACGCAACAAAAATGCAACAAACGCAGCGAAATATGAATGCGAAGGGTAACAAAAAACCCCACCTACAATCTGATACATCTGATATGTCACTAAGCTGTAGGACTTTGCTGTAAAAATCTGCTTCCGCGTCTGTCCCTGACACCTGCATTTCAGGCTGGCCGCTCTGGAAACACTGTGGAAACGCTCACCACCCACACTGCTTGGTACCTCGTCTGAGCTGCTGTGACTTAGATGACCATAGTAACTAATTAGATGCCCATAGTAACTATTTAGATTACCATAGTAACTAGTATATCATGCAAAAGTGCAGATTCCAACCATTGAAATACTTGGTATAGTTCAAGATTTACGGTAATTTGAAAACATCACTGCACATCATAATGGCAGCGACAGTTCCGACCTTGAAGGTCTTAAAAAAATGATTTGGGAATGTCTGGCGGGCCAGATTGAAAAGCTTAACATGTGGCCCCCGGGCCTTAATTTGCCCAGGTCTGATGTAGAGTGCAGACTGTGGTAAATGAAATGTGTTATCATACTTAAATTAGTATAATATACTAAATATGTCCAGTTATGCTTTATTAGATTGCAATGTGACACAATTATATTGTCTCATGTTATCACTAGTGCGTTTAATACACAAGGAAGTGGAACTTCCTAAGTGGAAAGCCCCCAAAAAGTTGTCCGATTTGGAGTTCATCCAGGGTTTTGGATCAAATATGCTTAAAGTACAAACCAATCATGTCAGCGAAACCTGCAAGATGTCAGTTCAGTGAAAGAGCAGTCAGAACCTGTCTGTAGCAGCCACAAAATTGTACCCCGCAGAGAAAAGTAGTGTTATAAACCTTGTCTGTAGCAGCCACCTGTATGATGCAGCCACTTAGTTTGCATAACAGCTGCTAATATAATTTGCTGCAATGATGCATGATATTGATAGATGGAGTCTCAGCTATTATTTAATTGTTTACTCTTTTTATGTTAGGATAAACTCACTACAATCACAACATGCACGTTATGTTGCCCCGGGCC
>NC_084551.2:37670000-37675000 GCF_033978685.3 Nerophis lumbriciformis | reverse complement strand
TTGTGTGATGACTGTATTATGAAAATAGTGGACCCCGACTTAAACAAGTTGAAAAACTTATTCGGGTGTTACCATTTAGTGGTCAATTGTACGGAATATGTACTTCACTGTGCAATCTACTAATAAAAGTTTCAATCAATCAATCAATATATTTGAGACAATACCGCCATACCGGCACCTTTTGATGTGCCTGTGTTACGGCCATTTGCTCTTCTCTGCGCCTGACGGGCGGAGCACAGGGCATTCCTTTTGGTTAAACCTCGGCCCTTGCCTGTTGACGTGGGCTTCTCTGATGCACAACAATGCAACACATCAAACTTTTTTTTTAAAATGGCGTGCGGTGCCGATTTCTCGACTGCCGAGTTATGCAATGCTTTAGTCAGCGACTGCATTTGGCGATTGGTGATTGACTAAAGATGTATTTACACATACATACACCAATTTGCTTGAGAAGCCATATCTCTCCTTGTGGCGACTTTATGTTGTTCACTTCTGTTGTTCACTTCTGTTAGCGACTTAGCACAGCTGCTAGCAATAGCTCCTCTGCTGCTCGCTCGGTGTGTCAGATATTTAGCAACTCCTCGGCTTGAAAGTGCCTCTGCCCATAGCCCGTGCAGACTAACCTAGTGTAGCGGCTGGGTGGATGAAGATTAGTTTCAAACTGAACTGCCGACGGAATTCACCGCAGTGAGCTAGTAGAAGCTGCATCTATATTTATAGCGTGAAGCTATAAACCGTAATGTTAATGAACAAATTTAACGAAAACTGCTCCGACATAGTAACGGCTAAACTAATGACTTTATAAGAATAAACACATTACGTTACTACTTACAACAAAAAGTTATTTAGACATAAAACACATTGGCAACATTATTTCATACTTGCCAACCCTCCCAATTTTCCCAGGAGACTCCCGAATTTCAGTGCCCCTCCCGAAAATCTCCCAGGGCAACCATTCTCCTGAATTTCTCCCGATTTCCACCCGGACAACAATATTGGGGGCGTGCCTTAAATGCACTGCCTTTAGCGTCCTCTATAACCTGTCGTCACATCCGCTTTTCCTCCATACATACAGCGTGCCGGCCCAGTCACATAATATATGCGGCTTTTACATACACATAAGTGAATGCAATGCATACTTGATCAACAGCCATACAGGTCACACTGAGGGTGGCCGTATAAACAACTTTAACACTGTTAAAAATATGCGCCACACTGTGAACCCACACCAAACAAGAATGACAAACACATTTCGGGAGAACATCCACACCGTAACACAACATAAACACAACATAACAAATAACCAGAACTCCTTGCAGCACTAACTCTTCCGGGACGCAACAATATACACCGCCGCTACCACCATCTAATTTTCCAATGTATATATCTGCAGTGCGGATAATATAAGTAAAACATATTTTTTACTTCTAAAATTTGGTGGATGCGGCTTAAATACCGCTATTTACTCTATAGCCCGGAAAATACGGTATATCAAAATGGCCCCCGCATCCTTGGATTTTTCAGTGTGCGGCCCTCAGTGTAAAACGTTTGGACACCCCTGTCTTAAATGATTTAATGAGGTCAGTTTCGATTTATAATTTATAATTCGATTCAACAACTCCTTCATTCCGCACTCCATCCAGCTGTATAATCACTCGCCATACAGCAATAGATGATATCTGTCTATTACCTGACCGCTTCTATGTTAGCTACCTCTCTTTGTTTATAATTTATATTTTCTGCTGGATCTACTCTCTATTTTAGGCTGCCCTTTTTTTTTTGCTGCAGCTGTTACATTTACTGTAATATTGTACATGGTATTTGGGATTTGTTATATATTTTATATATTATATTAAAATATAATATAATATATCAGTATATATTATGTACTGTATATATAATATTTAAATATTACATATATGTTATATTTTATATTGCTACTATGGTACATTTTTAGCCTACTTAATACCTGCATTATCCTTTCTATCCTTACCCTTTCCATCCTTTGAAACTGAGCTACTGTGAGGAACAATTGTCCTTGTGGATCAAAAAAGTTTGTCTAAGTCGAAGACATATACGCTAAAGAGCTGTATTTCAGTGCCAGCTGCATTTGCATATCTCTTAAAGCTACATGTGGAACCAGTAATATGTGCCATGCACTTGTATTTGAACTGGTGGTTTGCAGGGAGAAAAGAAAGATAAGACATATGGCTCATATCAACTTCACCCCCCTTAAAAATGCTGCTAGGTTTGCTGGTGCAGGACTGAATAGTTTGATATGCTAAGTATCCAATCAGCATCGGTAATGTTTTGTGTGCAGTGGATTGAGGTAAGGAACCAGAACAAGTGAGAACACAAGAAAGGAGGGTGTGTGTGTGTGGGGGGGGGGGGTGCTTTGTGTGCACATGGGAATTGAGTTCCCGTTTGGAAGATAAGGGGGGATTGGGTGAGGTCTGTTTTTCATTACATGTTGAAAATGTATCCCTGTCTCCTTTCCCCTCCTCTTGTCTCTCGTTCGCCTCCATCAATCCACCCCCTCTTTGAGATGGCCATCTCTCTCTGTGTCTGTGACCCTTAAAATTAAACGCTAAGATGACTTTGCACGCCTGTTTGGAAGTGGCTTTAAATCCGCATCCCCTTCAGCGGCAGATTCAAAATGTGTCGGCGCGCGAGAGCGACATGTGGAAATAAGATTGCAGTACTAAGCAAAAATATAAGCTTTTTTGTTTTGATAGCTACTTTTGTGACAGTAAATAAAAATAACAACACAAAAGACATCCGTGAAACCTCTTCCAGGAGTGGTGCATAGGCCAAGAAAGAACATACTACATTTTGGTTAGGGCCTGTATAAAGGTACAAAACCCAAAACCAGTGAAGTTGGCATGTTCTGTAATTTGTAAATAAAAACAGAATACAATGATTTGCAAATCCTTTTTAACTTATATTCAATTGAATAGACTGCAACGACAAGATATTTAATGTTCAAACTGAAAAACTTTTTTTTTTTTTGCAAATAATCAATAACTTAGAATTTAATGGCAGCAACACATTGCAAAAAAGTTGGCACAGGGGCATTTTTACCACTGTGTTACATGGCCTTTCCTTTTAACAACACTCAGTAAACGTTTGGGAACTGAAGAGACCAATTTTTTAAGCTTTTCAGGTTGCATTATTTCCCATTCTTGCTTGATGTACAGCTTAAGTTGTTCAACAGTCCGGGGTCTCCGTTGTGGTATTTTAGGCTTCATAATGCGCCACACATTTTCAATGGGAGACAGGTTTGGACTACAGGCAGGCCAGTCTAGTACCCACACTCTTTTACCGGTACTATGAAGCCACGTGGCTTGGCATTGTCTTGCTGAAATAAGCAGGGGCGTCCATGATAAGGTTGCTTGAATGGCAACATATTTTTCTCCAATACATGTATGTACCTTTCAGCATTAATGGTGCCTTCACAGATGTGCCTTCACAGCTCATTCATTGTTTACGTTCTTTGTTTTGTTTTTTTGTTTTTTGTTTTTTGTCTTTTGCTCTATGCTTTTTTAACCTGTAAAGCACTTTGGTTCTATTTAAAAGTTGTCGTAAACATGCTATATAAATAAAGTTGACTTGACTTGACTTGACTTGACTTACCCATCCATGCCTTGGGCACTAATACACCTCCATACCATCACAGATGCTGGCTTTTCAACTTTGCGCCTATAACAATCCGGATGGTTCTTTTCCTCTTTGTTCCGGAAGACACAACGTCCACAGTTTCCAAAAAAAAATTGAAATGTGGACTCGTCAGACCAGAGAACACGTTTCCACTTTGCATCAGTCCATCTTAGATGAGCTCAGGCCCAGCAAAACCGGCGGCGCTTCTGGGTGTTGTTGATAAATGGCTTTCACTTTGCATAGTAGAGTTTTAACTTGCACTTACAATTGTAGCGATGAACCGTAGTTACTGACAGTGGTTTTCTGAAGTGTTCCTGAGCCCATATGGTGATATCCTTTACACACTGATGTCGCTTTTTGATGCAAATCCGCCTGAGGGATCAAAGGTCACGGGCAGTCAATGTTGGTTTCGGCCTTGCTGCTTACGTGCAGTGATTTCTCCAGATTCCCTGAAATTTTTGATAACATTACGGACCGTAGATGGTGAAATCCCTAGATTCCTTGCAATAGCTCATTGAGAAATGTTGTTCTTAAACAGTTCGACAATTTGCTCACGCATTTGTTCACAAAGTGGTGACCCTTGCCCCATTCTTGTTTGTGAATGACTAAGCATTTCATGGAAGCTGCTTTTATACCCAATCATGGCACCCACCTGTTCCCAATTAGCCTGTTCACCTGTGGGATGTTCCAAATAAGTGTTTGATGAGCATTCCTTAACTTTCTCAGTGTTTTTTTCCACTTGTGCCAGCTTTTTTGTTGCAGGCATCCAATTCCAAATGAGCTAATATTTGAAAAAAATATTGTTTTCCAGTTCAAACGTTAAGTATCTTGTCTTTGCAGTCTATTCAATTGAATATAGGTTAAAAAGGATTTGCAAATGATTGTATTCTGTTTTTATTTACGATTTACACAACGTGCCAACTACACTGGTTTTGGGTTTTGTACATATAGTTTGGGTCACTGGTGTATCCTTGAAACTGAATCTTAAAGAGAAACTGCACTTTTTTGGAATTTTTTTGCCTATCATTCACAATCCTAATGTAAGACAATAACTCATTTGCATTCTATTTTGTAATATACAGCAAGTACGAGGCGGCTAACAATGCACCTAATGGGAGTGGTCTATTGCGCCCATAAAATACATCCAAAAAACGCCAACAATACTTCATTTACATGTTGTGAACTGAATATTAACCAAGTATTGGTGATATTGTTATTGTAAGAGCTAACTCTAAAGAATTACTTTTAGCTTAAGTTGCTTTATTGACATACTGAGCTGCTGCATCGCTTCTGAGTTGGTAAAAGTTCATTCTAGATTATAAATCATCTATCTCAGAATGTCT